>NW_022170596.1:11470362-11573445 GCF_008802855.1 Photinus pyralis
TCCCTCATGCATATTTCGTGGGTTTCTAAGGGCCCAATACCTAAACTTATGTTTATTAACTGCTCCATTTCTAAGTGAAAATGAACTTCGTCGCTCATTAGAAGATATGGACCCAGATCTGAGGTATCCTACAAAATAATGCATTCTCGTACCGAAATGATCACGATTTATATAATTTCTGGAAAATTTGTAATTTTTAGGGGTTTTCTAAACAACTCCCGGTTTTTTCGGACGAATCCTGTAGGACTTCTGACGACCGCTTCACTTACTCGCGCTACGTTTTCAGAAATTGTTACCGTTCCTTTTGGACCTTGTTGCTATTTTTTATTACACTACGTGTATTCTTTACCCATCTTAAGATTGTGTTGCGAAATGCAACAGCTGCACGCCTACCAATATTAAACTGAGTGTCGTATGCAAATATGCGATGTTCTGCCGTCCACTGCTCCATCATTACTTAAATGGACGAAATGGCACTTTCCCTCCTCTGATCGTCATAAGCGTCGTATTATTCGTTGTAAAAACATCCGGTTCCCGATGGTTACTGGAATGGATTTCGAAACCCCTAACTCTTTATTGCAATGAGACAGGTTATATCCTAGTCAAATATACTTACAATATAAACAATGAGACAGTTTATGTCCACGCCAAAAGGGGTTCTACCCATGTACAGGGTGGCCTTGGTATGAATGTCGGTCTCCGTTAGATAACAATCTTATTAGTTCATGTCTGTGTAAGATGGTGGCACAATATTTTAAATATCGATGTAAAGTCACGATTCTGAGGGATATAGGTAACATTCCCCGTCCCCCGATGTCGTCGTATGGGTCGAAAACTATTATAATGTGAAATTGTAAAACGCAAATTGAAAAAGAAGTGAGTACACATCCTGAAAGGTTTTCAATAGCTCTTTTTTCCTTCCTTGTAATCAATGAAGTCCCTAGAGCTATTCTCGTGTGATTAAGGGAGGGCAAATCCCGATGTGAATTTGGATTTCATTGCTTGTGTTATTTTAACGTCTTTATTTAAATTTCACTCTTCCCATATTTATGTTGACTCGTCCTTAGAGCGACACATGCACACACGCGTTCTCGAGCAACTCGTTTCACAACACAACGTAGGTCCTATCAGGTTTATTACTTGACGATCATGTGCCATGTGTTCCGGTTAGTTTTGGCGGGAGTTTCGATTTTTTGTTTTGAGTTTCGCATTCGTTTCTGAGCTCCATCCTGGATTATTACACAATTAATGTAAAAATCTCAAAACACAAGAAATGTTTTTGAACGTTACGATACGATCGCTTAGGTACTTCTTTTTATCGATTTTGATTAGATCTCTACCGAGTGAAATGTACAGAAAACAAGAATGTCAAAAACTATTAATGGAACTGGCAAACGAAAGGACCCCGACCTTAAGTGGTATCTAACAAAGCAGTTTGACAGATATTTAAAATTTATTGCTTCTTTACTGGATGCGACTGTTTTGTCCGAGCTCTGAAATATTGTGAAAAAGATTGAGCGCCCAAACCAGAATTATTATCCTTTAGCTATTCCTTTGAAAGTTCCTTCAAGAAACAATCCTAGCACGCCCTATATATAACTATTTCGCCTGTCCCTGTATATATTCCCACTTGTTATATGCGGCGAATGAGTCGCCGAAGTTAGAATAAGTCTGCAGTTGCTCATTGATCGAACAACAATCGAAGGAGAAGAAGCAAGATGTCGCCGTACAACCATCAATAATAATGAACGTGTTTGTTAAGAAACAGCACGTTATTATCGTCGAACTTATTTGTACCGTACCATGAATTTTGTCGTTACAATCGTCTTCGTCGAAGCTGTCGATAATGCTGTTGCTGTTGCAATAAAATGTTCACTTTTATTTTATTTAAATTCACCAAAGCAATTCTTTGTTTCGATTCGTTTTCAGTTCCTAATTGCCAAGCAGAGGAACTTCAGGGAATTTTAACAAAAACAAAATGAGGGATAGACATGTCTTCGTTTACTGTGTAAGGTGGGTTCCCAGCTATGATCTATGTTCATTATTCAAAGAGAAATATCGTCACGGCGAGTTAGTAAACGGATAGCGTAAATGCCTAAATAGCAAGAAACAATAAAGCTAGAGAAAAGCCTTATTCGAAACTAAATGAGTGAAGTCGGAAGATTAACGAGATCATGAGATCGCACCTGACAGTATTTAATTCAGGCAGTTCTGCAGCTTCTGTACAAAAGAATGGTCGGTTATCAAAGTCGCGGAAGAAACGCGAACGCAATATATTAATTCCAAATTGTTATGCTTCCACTAATATGCAAATTAACGAACCTCTTCTGGCTCCAAATAAATCCTTTTGACGAAGATGTAGAAAACTGCCACTTTATAATAAATAGATTCGTTTTCTTAACGAACAAACCGCATCTTACATATTTACACTACTAAACACACGAGCACTAACGCAATTCATTACTCAATAACCCCAGGAACCACATTTAAACTTTATGACCTGAATTCGCAAAATAAACAGTTGTTAACATTTACACTCATTAATATATGGAATTCATAAATTGAATAATGCCATTCAAGTCAAATGCCGCAATTTCGAATTAGTGGTGATCCCGATACAATGAATTACGGGAATATTTTGTAGTCATAATCAGAAACCGTGCTAATTAGCAAACTTTATTAACCCCTATACATATGCAATAGCGGGATCCGTTGGAAAATACGTTGTATAGCAAAATTCAATCAATGCCGATTATTAATATTAATTTATGCCTGTTCCATATTGATTGAATTCCAACAGCACATTAAATTCTGCTAACATTATCTGTAACGTGGCTTTACAACTTTCGGAAGCATAGAAAATTCTTAGATTATTTCCACAATAGATTCCACTTAAATGAAATTTCCAACGGTATTGTTTGTAAATATGGCATTTATACAAAAGTTATTGTTGGTTTCCAATTTGGAAGAGAAATTCAGTTCTCTTCTACAAGTGTTGAATTGGGTTCCAATGTAATGTCAGCGCAGGTATTGATCCTCAAGCATTAAAACCGGGGAAAAGGTTTTGATCACTTTCATTTTTTGCTGAAACACCTTTTAAATCTCGTGCTACATACTGAACTTTATAAATCGTTTCAGTGTAAACATTTTTCCGCATTCGTATTCAACTATTGATTGAATTTTTTACTTTCTTTCATCTAATTTCCATAAATTCCCTTTTCTCTCGGGCCGCTCTTTAAAGTCGTCGACATAGGGAAAACTAAAACTGAGAGAGAGAGAGGGGCAGAGATGTAAACTTTGTGAAAATTGAATCTAGAGATTTTTCCCTTGAAGTTCTATTAGTAAATAAATAACGCGGGTAGTGGGGGCATTTGATTTAGGGCGCTCGGGACCCCTCGCCGACTTCTGAGTTTGGAAATACAATTTTATGTTAATGTGTAAATAGGCGAGTACGGCAAACGAACATAAATTTGCTGACGTCGTACGTCGTAGAAAAATCGTTAGGGCACAAATAATTCTACGCGCACGCAATATTGGAATGTGGATGAGATTTTTTGGTGATATGTGTGTGTATTAATTATTTGTTTAAGAACTCTCATTGTTACGTCAAAATTGAAGGTTTAAGTATAGGTACCTACTTTGAAATCTGTGGTAGAAGCTACTAACTTCATTTTTGGATCAGAAGGTAATTTATCATCGCCCACCTCCACATTGAAACCGCCAGTTCGACCGTTGCATTACAAGGAAACAACGTGTTTTGGCACAGGGGCCCCTATAGCCCCCATGCCCATATAGCATAAAGCATAGTCTGTAGCATGGTCCCTAAAGAACTGACCACTTCCCTCAGGGATCCTCAGAAAAGTACGCCGAAAGTCACAGGATCGCTAAGGAAGACCATCGTCACCCATTTGAAAGCAACTGGGTACGAGATTGAAGGAAGGACCGACGATCCCAGCCACTCGGAGAGCATTGTAATTTGGATACGGCGATTAGAGTTGAGAGAATGGAGTTGTTACGATCGTGTATAAGATCGAGCCTTAGAAAAATAGACTACAAAAATGAAGATGCTAAATGACATGGGTTGAAATCTTCCCCTCTCGATAGAGATGAGGGAGGTGTGGGTGCCAACGGAAACGAAATTAAAGTTCATACTACAAAAAAGTGAAAAGGGTCATGTTCGGACTGGCAGAATCTTTACTCAGTCGTCCTCAAGACCAGGTAGGAAAAAAACGGTGGTAAAGGTGCTAAAACGATGATCCTAAAGGCAGTCAAACCTAAAGGGCAGCTTTGATCAGAACCCCGTCTTGTCCCTTCTGGTAGTTCTTGGGCATAAAATTGAAAGTATAAGCTGCCAATTTTGTTGAGCTAGACCTTGCTTTCAAAACTGACCAGAAGCAAACCGGTAGACAGTTAAACACAATGAAGTCAACCAATCCCGACAACTGCTGCGCCGGAAATACCTACGAAACTCAGAACTGCGAGAGTAGTATAGTTGCATCTTTTAGAGGCACTGGCCTATGAAATTACTTTGTGAAAAAATAAACAATCATGAAATCGGATTAAAGCCCATCTTTATAATTATATAAGATTCTTCTGTATGTGTGTGTTTGTGACTGAACTCTTCCTAAACGACTGGACGAATTCACGAATCATGCTGAGACGTTTTTATGCGTCTCTATGTGTCCCCGGATGGTTTAAATTTATAATTGGGCCCGATCGGATTATAGCATCTTTCAAAACATCTTTTTTCGTTGATATCGCTCTCTGATATTTCGTGTACTGATCAGTACGTGCACCAAGTCGCTTGCGTCGCGAAGGATCCACGAAGCCTTTGAAATGTATTTAAAGTTAGCATTCGAAATACGTTATTGCGCTTACCTGATGCTAGAAAAAGATTGGAGTAGTACTTTGAACGCAGGACTCGTGGATCCTTCGCGAAAAAATACATTTCCCTATGGTGCGTTCTACCTGGGACACTCTGTATATGCTTCAATATCGAGCCTACGAAGTCGCGGCTTGGGGTGGTGTAGAGCAACCTTGGCTGAAAGTCCATCCACTTCAAAACAAAATGAAGGCAATGCATAACTAAATTTTCAAGGGTGCATGTTTCGCTATGATTTAAAATTATGAAACAAGATAGCGGTACCACCTTCAAGCGTTTTTAACCAACCCCGCAGAACAAAATGACGCATTACAAATTCTTGAAGCAAAATAAATGGTAACAAAATATCACAAGCACTCAATAAGATCGTATACACTTTCAAACCGTCGTAAAGGCCACTCCATTTTTTTATAAGGGGATGCGTGTAAGTACTCCGGAAATTACTATTCATTACGCCTTCACTGCCCGTTATTACGTACCAGAGTTTATTTCCCAATTTATTTTTGTATTTAATCACTATTAAACAGCTTTTATTCGCTCTTACATTATATTCCTAGGTGCTGTAGTGCTCCACTTTATAGATACCTGTTAATTAATAATTAAACCGTGAGGGCCAATTTCGCCCCTTTCTCTAAAGTTGACTTTAATAAATAATTAATGTTGCTGTTGAAAACAAATAATTCTGTGATATTCATTACAAGCTACCGTATCAATATCATAACTGTTTATAAATTTTAACCCAATATTATTTTCCAGTCGAAATTCGTCCATAACAGTCGCTTTAATTTGGGCATAAAGTTGACTTTAGTTAATAAAGGAGACTTTTGCGTGATTATGAAATTTGCTTAACTTTAACTGCAATTAACTTTAACTGCAATTTTAAAATAGCAATATCGAATACGTAAGCGCTTTGTAACTTCGTAGGTTACTTATGACGCCCAATTTACGCTAGACCCTTGCTAATATGCGTAACGTGCCGTTTCCGTATAAACCAATTTTTTTAACAAATCAGAGTCGCTAGCTTACGATTTTAAATACATAGACCAATAATGAGCATAAACAGAATTTGGGTTTCAGACTAAAGCAATAGAGGTGAAAAATTGGAATATTATTAATCTTTCATTGTAGAGTAAGGAAATAACTTACTTTGTAAAAAGGATTGCAATTTAGTCGTTGAATGAATTTGAATGATTCCAGTTAGAAAAGGTGCACGATTGTTGAGACCAATTGAGTAGAAATGTGCGGTTCAAAAAATTTTGTTACTTACATTCAATGCCAACCGCTAGTCGAATAATTCACTACAAGGTAAATTCTTTTCAATTAACATTAATTAATTGGCAAGTAGCTATAATCCTATAAATGAATCTGTGTGTGGTCGATATGAATAAATGCAACAGATGGGGGCGTTGGCAGGGACGAATTTAATAATTTAATAAGTTAGGAGTTGTGTACGATTAGCTAGATTATATATTATTATTCTGTCAGTGAGGACAATAGAGTCTTCAACTTGGTACTGTGAACCATTGTCCATTTCAACCTCTAATGCCAGTCCGCATTCTCCTAGTTAATGGGTTCTGAGTGTTGTCATTTATGCGTTCGCTCGTTTGATCGAAATTTGCTGGACGCAGGCAACGGAAAAGATGTGAGCATGAGCATATATATGGGGTGTGACTGTATCCTCTTTAGGTAAAGTTATTTTCATAGGATTCCTCTTTGTTAACACGTGTCTTTTTAGGTTATGCCACACGATTTAATTTAATTACCTATCACTCTTACTTATATCGCAATCCGAAACCCATTTATTAATGGAATGCGTGTGCGTCTGTTTGAGAAGACGGGTGTCCTGTTATTTATAAGTGAAAATAAAGAATGGCAATAGTTTGTCCTGCGACTTATTATGGATTTGATACAAGTAATGTGTAGGTATATGCATGTAGAGGAGCCCTACGACTAAAAAATACGTCATATGCCGTAAGCTTTTCAGGGGTTGATTTATTTTCAGTTTATTGGAGAAAAGAAGTACACAATGAAGTGGGAAATATGCATATCCCCCATCTTGTTCGAAGAATTGGATTAACCATTTGAAAAATTGGAATCTGTGTCTTTCAAGATCTTTAACTTCGTCTCGATATGTTTGTATAAATTTTGATGCAAGCGTATTTGTTGAAACAGCAGCAGACGTCTAGGAAATCGGGCTCGGCAAAAATGTATTCTCTAGAGATTTGTACTGTAGACAGGACAAATAAGAAAATATTTATATAAACAGCCTTGTTATTCTCCCGTATCTGTAATTGCATTAACAAACAAATTCTACATTTAAGTAGAAGGCGTGCACTCCCCTCCAGACAGGAATGAAATTTTATCTAAATTCATTTTTGGCAACCCTTCAGAGTTTTTATGCACGTTTCCTCCAGAAACCGTCTCATATACTGCGATTATTTAAACATATTCCTATAAAGTAAAATTACACGAAGTTTAATGGGTTAAGTTGGTGAAACGACACATTTTGCCGTTCAGTGTAAACTCGGAAGACGTGCCCTATCTCTCCTAAAAATATATCGATTTTCTTAGTTTTCATGAAAAATTCATAACCCCTAATGCACGTTACACTCTCTTTGTAATTTACAAAACACCCACCGCTTTAAATCAAATTGAAATTACAAGTTATGATACGGTAAGGGAAATTTTCAAAGTCGTTATTATAATACCGCCGCAGCGCATTGATCTTTTAAAACTTGACAAGAGGTGATCCTTCAGCAATGACCGCCGCCGAATATTTCTAAACCATATCAAAGAGGAACTATTCGCTGAAAATTTGAACTACTACAATGTGAAGTTAAAGTTTGCTTTATGAGGCAACATTAATTAATTTAATTAGTTAACATTAAGTCCTTTAGTGAGGCTATATACGAAAATTGATGAAGCAAAAACAAACATCTACTGTAGTCGAATGAAATGCCTATTGTGGATTTACAACTATTATGTTCCGAAAGACCTTTAATTTGTGTGTAGCTTATCCACAAAGCCCACTTTCTTAAAATTTTGAATTGTACTAACAAGAAATACTGAAAAGTGTGTTAAGTTTCTAAAGAAAACTAATTTGACGCTTCGCAAGCGTCAAAAATCTGAAAAGTTTGAAGAATTCCAGGAATCAGAAACGGATTAATCTGAATAATCCCAAACATTTTAACAATCCGAATAGTATCAAACTCCAAATGAATCAAAGAAGGATTTGAAACCTGAATAGTATAAATAAATTGAAGAATCAGACATATCCAAGAAGTTCTGATAGAGAAAGGGAAGCTTTACAATATTTTATTTGTCCATTGTGATGGTTCACGTTGTATAGGGTTTGTTACGCTAATCATGATGATTTTTCTTACTGACTCATTGTCTTGTAGTTGTTCCTTAGGTTATCAATTGGTTGTATGAAAATTATACCAAATACCAAATTATACCTTTAAATCAATAGATACTGTCAAACTCAAGTAATACATCCTCTGCTTTATTTATAATGCAAACGTTATAGGTTACAATTTACAATTCAATATAAGTTTCGATTTAATGTTCATTTGGTAGGTCCACCCCCCATCCCCCTGCCGGTATCAGTTTGATAAGAGACCTTTTGCTTGACCTAACAAATTTCAAGAGATAACAAGGGTTAATATTAGAAGTATGAAGTTAGAATTTCCATCTCGCCCATTTAAGTGAGTATTAAGGATTAAGTCGCGAAAGGTCTCAAAAGAAGCGCTCATCATTAATTTGAATTTTAAGACCAATTACAGATTTTTACGTTCTTAAATCATCGATCTTTTAACATTTTGCACCTTTGCCGGTAGCGCGGATTTAGAATCATTTCTTTTCACCGTATCGTTAACTTTAAAGATAAGCCTTTGTTATCTTCCTCCGTTAAATTATAAGAGGGATATTCCTTTGCCTTTTCCCGCATTTGATTTCCCATACCTACCGCTAATTAATTTGTGCTTGATCTACAACTTTTGCTCTGTTCACTTTTATAAATTTTTCTTTCGTTAAGATGGATTTCCAGTAAGTAGTGTAAAGGTAGCTCAAAATTTGGAATTAATTATTTCGGATTTTGTACATAGGGACTAAATTTTCCCCCGCGACTTCGATTTCGATTGACAGATATATGATTCCGACCTGGCCCAATTTCGAATCTAGACCATCCACACACTGAGGCACGGAAAAAAATGTCATCAAAATCCGTCCAGCGGTTTAGGAGTTCAGTCACAAACACACGTACAGTAAAATTTTACATATAAAGATAGGTAAAGCTGAAATTAGTTGGTTTTTAAGAGTTTTAAGAGTTACGTATTATATATCATAGAAAATCTAGAGGGTGTCGACACTTGGAGGATCGATTTTCAAATAAATTATGTGATTAGTGGAATTTCAAGAATAAGTCTGTAAGAATTTGGTGAAATTGGAGATTACCTTCTGCGTGTTTTAATTTCTGTAGAGCATTGCTGTCAGAATGGGTTTCCCGTTGTCTATTTTTCCCTCGAGTTTTCCTTTGGTAACCTTGAAAGTAAAATATTACAACACAAAAATAGGTTCAGTGACCGCCGATGACCTTGAAAACGAATCTCTCTGAGAATCACATTCACCTGGTTTCACTGCAAGTTGGCGAGCAACCTGGAACTGGTCCGGCTCTCGTCATCTTTGATGACCTTTAAAATAAAGTATTTCATTACAAAAATGAGACCATTGGCCCAAAAACTGCGGTCGTTGACCTCTGATAAGCTTAAAATTGAAATGTAACACCGCAAAAATGAAGGTCATCAAACTTTGAAACCTTCAAAATAAAACATACTACTACTTGACCTCTGATAACAATGAAAATGAAATGTAACCCCGCAAAAATGTGGATCATTAACCTTTGATCACCTTGAAAATAAAATATGGCGCCAAAGAAATCGCCTCATGACCTCTAATCACCTATAATTGACCTTTAAGGACCTTGGGAGTAAAATGTGAAAACCTTGAAAAATGGTATCACAAAAATAGGTTCATTGACCTGGAAAATGAAATAAAATATGGCATTACAAAAAAGGGTCATTGAAATTTGTGAGTGAACCGCAAAAAATGAGGTCGTTACCCTTTGATAATTTAGAAAGTAAAATATGACAACCCAACACAAGGGGTCGTAGACCTTCGATGACCTTGAAAACTAATCTCCTTGCATCCTTACCTACTTTCCAAGGTCGCATGCACTTGGCACACAACTTTCACTTGTACCAACTTTCCAAAGTCACCACCAAGTGGCGAGCAACCTTGAATTGGTCCTGATTCGGTATAGTATATCTGCTCGTTATTCTATTTATGTAAAATTGCAGGTCTGAGTCTTTAAGAAGAACATCGTAAATTATTGCTGTGTAAAGAATGTCGGTTTGGACGTTGAGGTTTAGATCTCGGCAGTTGAAGTGAGTGAGTGCTTTGCTTATTTATTTCATTGTAAAAGAAAGGGTATTTCTTGAATTAAGGGTAAGAAAATTTCTCTTATCAATTTGTGTTGTTAATGCATTTGTGACAGGTTCAACTTGATTTATTGGGTATGTCGTTTATCTTGTAAAAGATTAATTGTAATTAATCGTAAAAAAAACTGTTTTTGTTGTAGAATAGTTATTTATATAACAAGAGCGCGAAGTTCAATTTCGCGCATTGAGACTGAAGGTATTTTGACGAGGCGAAGCCGAGTTAAAATATCAGTCAAATGCGCGAAATAACTTCGCGCTAGCGTTATATACAATATTTTTTCTACAACTGAACCGATTGTTAATTAAATTGCTGTTTAAGTTCAACTTTGTCCCGTGCGCGAAATACTTTTTTTCACTGTTGACGATTTCGCGCACGTTGTCAAGAGCAACCTTACTTATTAATTAACCGATTAAAAATCTAGTACTTCGCGTTTCGAAATCCGTCAGAAAATGACAGGTTTTTTTGACAGTTGTAGAAAAATGTATTTTAGATAAGAAAATTTCCGACTACATTTTCGTAAATGACCAAAATCAAGCGTTCTTTCGTAAGGTGGTGATTGGTCTATGCATTTTCGTAATATAAGGGTCATTAATTGGTTAAGAAAATTTAATGCTATCTAAGAACAGAAGTAAGTTTAAGAAGAAGCTTTTCTGCCAGTGTCAATGCCGGGGTGCCGTTCGTTAGAAGAAACTTTTTCGTCAAGTTTGAGGCCGAGTTGCGGTCCTTTAAACACGCTTTCTGCTAGTTTCGGGGACGATTTGCTATTTTGCAATTTGAGTTTACGTTAAGTTGGTGGCAAGGTGAGTTGCCTTTCGTCGTTGTTAAACAAATTCGTCCAAGAGAAGCCAGTACGTGCTGGGAATAACAGTTTCATTGAAGTTATCATCCACGTTAAACGGACAGTCGTTCGATTCATCGGTTTAAGATTTCTTGATGTTTGTTTAATTTTGTAATCGATCGCGTGTGCGTGATTTGTTTATTCGGACGCTGTGGTCCAATTTTGTTAAATAGAATTTTGTGGTTATGTTCATTTGTGGTCGCAAAATAAATTTTGTTTATGTAAAATCAAGTCGCGTGTTTATTCAATCCTTTTAACGATTCAGATAGAGGTCTCATGCTCAATTACGATTAATTTTGTTGATCCGCGCCCAAAGCTCAAATGTCAAAATTTTGTGAATGGCCTTGACCATTGTTTGCTTGGTTCAGGAAGTCAGAATTGAATTTTTTATTGTGCCGGGGTGCGGATTTGTACTGAGAGAAATTTCGTTAAAGAGCTAGTTAGGTTTGAGGTGTTTTGTATATGACCTGAAGTTAACGGGTCATAGCATTACATTTGATTAAAGTAAGAAAAAATAAAAATGAACTTGTTAGATGATAGAATAAATCAGTTTCTGCCAAGAATATTAATGTAGTTAATTGAAAAAAATCAATAATAGCGAAATATGTAAAAAAAAATGTAACTTGGTATTTTTTTCTATTTAATTCTTTCGTCAGTAAATCCAAAACTGTATGGTAATCTTGTGTTTGATATTGCGAGCAAGTAAATCAGAAAATCAAAGTTTCAGGTCAAGTTTCAGGAAATTAGGAAAAGAGAAATCTTCAGTGAGTAAAGTCAATCAGTTAAATTTAGTGTTTTGAGCTGGCCGTTGGTCAGTTAATTATTTTGCTAAAGAAGTTGACTTAGACAGTCAAAACCAGTCCTACCCCTTTGTATGCATAACCTCAAATTATTCGAAAATTACCCCTCCTTAAAAAAGTGAACCACAACTTCAAAAGGATAAGAAACAACACGCTTTAACAAATGATGCAATCTTTAATCCCAAGGGATGAATTTTAGTGAGCTTCGGGGCGAATTGCGATGGTTGTTAGGTCTTTCTAACATTTCCCTTTCAATTGCTAACTATTTTTAATAGTCCATCGTGAAAGATAAGGTCAAGTTCACCTATTTCTGTTTCGGTTCCCATTTTCGTACATTTTATCGATTGAATTGTTTTATTTCTCAATATGCTTTTTCATCTTGAAATGTTGAGATGTCTACAGGGCAATGAAAATATTTATTTATCAATTATTTGGATTTCATGGTTATCTTTACTTGGGCATTTTTTCCATTTGATTTATGTTACCAACGAATTTACTCTTGCATCTCATGTAAGCAGGTAACTAGTTTCAAATTATTGTGGTGGAAAGGTGAAACTTTTGTTGAATTATTTACATGAGAAAAACATATTTAACCACCCTGTTATATACCAAGCGATGTATTTTGGAATAACATGAGCATCACTTACATGCTTCGATCCATACAGCGATTTCCAAGTATTCAACAAAAACCAGTCACGCTGACTTCTATCGTTACATTTTATCCCTCCAATATGCTATAATCCCATTTTACACCTCAACTCACCCCTGCGCGGTGCATATATCTGTAGAAGCATCCATTGTGCCACAATTCGAACAAATTCCCTTTCGCAAATAAATACAGATCTCCAATGACTAAGAACTGGCCGCTTGAACATATAACAAGGAAAATTTCCGACTCCCTAAAAGCGTATAGGCGTACCTAGTGACCCAGTTCAAAATTATGCGCCCCTTCCAATATAATTACGGGAAATTAGATTTCGGGAGTTTGGATGCACGAAAATCATACATCCGTCCAATTAGTCTCCGAAAGCCCTGCTGGAGGACTGCAGTTAAATCCGTGAAATGCTTCCGACCTTTCCATTACTGATATATCTCAAATTAATTAAACACTAAAGCTATCTAAGGGCAATAGATAACAACGCGCCTCCATAGTTTGACAATTTCCATTTACAGCCTAGTAAACGTTAACTCGAAAGTTAACGTTTCAGAGGAATATGCGCCAATTAATTTACTTTTACTCTACAACTCTCCGTAGGTGTAGCTAAAATAAAAGGATAACGAGCGACTTTCGAAAGCTTGTAAATAAATCATTCTTAAAACTCTGCGGAAATACTAGACTTGCGTTGGGAAACTCTGCAGACAATTTGGATGTAATCCAATTGTTTTGTTGCCCGATCCCGATTATAACGCAGAACGTTCATTTATAGCAACTCTGTTCTGAAAATACCAGTGGATTGATAGATATTGTACGTTTGTCCGAGTTTTTGCGTTGTCATTTTATTTCTGAAACGAGCGAGTCTGAAAATCGCGATGAAAATAACTACAATCCCAAGAAAGTAGTCAAATTGCAGTGTCAATTAAGACAGCGTCCATAAACAATAATTTAGCAAAGCTTTCGCCCACTCAAGGTTGTCGTTCGGCGATCTTGAACTTAAAAGGTACAGATGCCGCTCAAGTCGCTATAATGTCAAGTTCGGGGACAAGTTCATTTTTTGCTTAATTTTTTGCATTTTTCAACATTGTGAGAGCGACAGTGTTCCTCATCGGCTTTCTGTTTATTACATTTTTTTGTGTTGTACTATTTTAGATATCTGGAGACTTTGCAGCTGTTGTATGTTTATAGCAGGGAAAAATCAATACTAGCAGCATAATAGTCGATGCATTCGCGAAGAGTGGAAATGCTATGGGTAATCGCGAATAAGCAGAAAAATAACATGAAACTGAAACATTTGCGTAATTACTGCAGCCGTATATCAATTAATTTAAAGCTTTTTTATGGTAAAAGTACAAAGCTCGAAGGGCTCTTCATTTCCTAGAATATAAAGGAAAACGAACGATTACAAGCGGCACTAACGATTCAAGCGGGCTTATGCTATACTCGATAAATTGACGTGAATGGAATGGTGATCGAAATAAAACTTCGCATTACAAAAATTATGCGAGATTTTGGTCCATGCTCCCGTTTTATACACTGTGAATTAAATCATTCGATCCGATTGGTTTGAGAGCGATGAGAGTCTTTTTTTGCAACGCATAGTTTTTGCGATTTGTTAACCATTTTCCCTGTGGGGATGAAACAATGATGCTCCCTTTCAATTATTTCTAGCGTCATGTATACGAAACCCTTTGACTTTTGAAGATGCTATGCCATCGTGTTGGCGCCACTATCGTGGCTAATAAAGCGACCTAATTTAATTTATCAAGGCTAGCCTACACCCCCCGCACACTAGTGAATAGTTTGGGGACGTTTTCTCTGTAAGCGGTTTTGGCATTTACTTTTCGCGTGGGGTGAGACAACCAAGTTTGTTTCCAGCACGACACGGCACCCGTTAAAAATTGACGTGAAATTCTTCCGCAACGCCTTTCAATAAGGGCGCAAGCTAACCTGCAAACCCTTTAAAATAAGAACGATAGTTGACGTGCAATTTTCCCACGAGGGTTTTGAATCAGGAAGGTTACGAGAGAATTTTGTTTATTGAGAAGCCTATGGAAACACATCGACAACTGAAAGCTGTGATAAAACATAATATTTGACAATTTTTGAATTTTTACGTTCCCGCTTATATGCATTTCGGTAAAGGGGAAGCACGTAACTATACGCAACTGAAAATGTTTTACCGCGAATCTTAGCAATTCAAATTTCACAAGATCGATGCCGATTTGTTGAAGTGTTTGCTTTATAAATTTGAATTTGCAAGGCCTTATAAAACATTGCGCAATGCTCGTTGAGGAAGTAGCCATACTTAGGGGTAGTATTAGATAGCGCGTACGTAGTATTCTCATGTACATAGAAGTTTCATTATACATGTCGCTTGAATTACGTTTCCCAGGAAAATTCCTTTAGCTGAACTCATATCATACTATTCGGGTTATAGTTTTGTTATTTGTTTGATGCAAGTTAAAGATATTAGTGTCTACACTAATGCGAATTCAGAACTGACAGGGTATGCGAATGAGATTCATTCCCCCTGATTCGGTAGGATAGGATGTGATTTAGTGAGTTTCGTGAATGGCTTTTTTCAGACCTGACTGGAAAATGGGTATCCGTCAGCCTCGCAAGGAGCTCCAAATGGTCTTACTTGAGGAGGATGAATTCTTCGAGATTGCTTTGTTCTTGTGCCGTTTAGATATTTTGTTATCGTGATTCCTTTAAAATTCAGTATGATTAGACAAGACAATGGTATTGTGCCACCACTTTGTTTTGCATAAATGCCCAATGTGATTATTCTTCACTCCTGAATATTTATGTTACTTGAATACTGTTATGTGATGGATCTCAAAACCCTACTTTGCATGCAAATATTCAGCCCTGTGATGTAACGTTTTCTACAGAAAAACTGCAAGTTAAGTTTAACGAAAATGATACCAGAGCTAATTATACCCCTGTATCATATAATGGATAATGGTGACACCATTATCAGAAGAAAACTGTACGATGCCCTACAAATCTTCGGAATCCCGACGAAGCTAATCAATTTGGTAAAAATGACGTTAACCAATACCAGAAATAAAATTATGATAGACGGATGTGTATCGGAAGTGTGATTGGAAGGATAGGATTAAGACAAGGCGACCCAATCTCAACGGTGCTGTTTAATTTTGTACTTGAAGCAATTGTGAGAGAAAGTGGGATGGAAGGGGGCGGAATCATTTATCAAAGAAGACCCCAAATAGTCGCTTATGCAGATGACAGCGCTAGTAAGAAGGTCAAGGAAGGAGCTAGAAAAGATGTTTGGTACACTAGTCAGAAGGTGAGATTGTATGGGCTGGAAGTAAACGAGAATAAAACGAAATACATAGAAATGCGACAAAATGTAGGCACTAGTAATACAGGCGTCATTTTCCAGGCGGGTGAGAGGACATATAGTTTCGAAAAAGTCAACAATTTCAATTACCTTGGAGTCACAATAAGGAACACGATGGACGAGAGTGCGGAACTACACAAACGGATCACTAGGGGGAGCAGGGCGATAGGGGCGATTAGCAATATGTTAAATTCAAAGGAGATATCTCGAGCGGCAAAGCTGAGAATGTACAAAACGATTATACGACCAACAGTAACGTACGCAAGTGAACTGTAGACAATGACAAGTCAGATGGAAGGAAAACTGGGAGTATGGGAGGGGCGGGTGTTAAGAAGAATACTGGGAGGAGTGAAAACCGAGGATGGTGAGTGGAGACGAAGAACTAATAGAGAAGTATAAGAAGCTTACGGGGACATATCGATAGTGACGTTCATAAGAGCTCAGAGGGTTAAATGGCTAGGACACGTCGTTCGAATGGAAGAAAGCAAGCACGCAAAAAGAATGCTGGAAGGGGGAACTGGCGGAAAAAAGAAAATAGGACGGCCAAAAAAGAAGTGGCTAGATGCAGTGATCAAAGATGTGAAGAGTGTGGGGGTAGAAGATTGGAAAACCAGAGCAAGAGATAGGGTAAAATGGAATAAAGTAGTGGATAAGATTAAACAGATGTGAAGATTAGGATAAAGTCAAAAATTTAATGTAGAGGTAGAAAGGACTAAGCCATGGGTCTATAAGGCCCGTAGTGCTGAAATATATATATCATATAATGGAACATGTAATAGCCCTATATTATTCTTGTCCTAATGCAAGCGCCTGGGCTCGTAACCATAAACAAAAATAACATATAGTGTGTTCGTCATACCGTGAGCCCAGTCTCCGAAACAAATTTCATGTCCGTAAAATACTTTAGATATCAGTGTAAAACAATTCCGCGTTGCTGTCGTACGGGTTGAAAATTGTACTATAAGATGCAATGTGGAAAAGAAGTGAGAAAGTAAGTGAGTACATATCCTGGAATGTTTTCAATAGCCTTTTTTTCCTTCCTTGTAATCATTGAAGTCCCTAGAGCTATTCACGTGCGATTAAGAGAGGACCAACCTCCATTCAATTTGGACTTGATTGTTTTTGTTTCAGTTTAGATGTGGAGTTTTGATTTTTGGTTTTGAGTTGGGCAGTCATTTCTCGCCTGGACCTTGGTTATTACAGAGCGGGGCGCAAAATTGGCATCTTTATTATGTGCTAAGGAGTACAATTGAAAGTTACTTTTAATAATATCCGGTAAGTCCGGGAGAGAAGTAGGCAAATATTGTTTTGAGTGTAACAAAAAAACCGGGGTCCAAACATTCACGCTGAATAGTGGGCTGTATTCGAATTCCAAAGAACCTTTTGGGGGGTTAATCCACTTAGCGATTGGAGAAATTTGTTAATATATATTTTGGAGACGTAAACCGATAGAGGATCAATCACTGGCACTTTCTAAAGGATGTCGCATATTCGACACTTTTAGAGGGAATATCCGTAATTGCTAGTGCTGTCAAAAAGGTAATATATACCTACCTAATAAAATTTTTGCGTCAAACTTAAAATGGTAAACTGAACATTCCCTCGCGTAAGGGACACCGGGCAAAATCAAAAAATTACGCAACAAAAGTTTATTCTTTATAATGATTGTTGAATAATTGAATTGAATAAAATTGTTCAAAAGATTCAAAAAAACAAAAAGGAATTTCATGACCATTTTTGGATTTTGTAATTTTTTTACGCGCTTTGAATATTTAATTTGTTTTAAATTTTTTTAGTGTTATACTTTTGGAAAGAGGATTTAATATGCTATCTTTTTAGCTGAAAATATACAGGGTGTTCCTTTAAGAAAATGAAATTACGTCCGATAACGTTCTACCTCACTTCGTAGACTTTTGAAAGCGGTAGAATGTTTTTTGACTTTGATGGAGAGGAAGCTTCGTAGCGAGCTTAAGATATTAAATTATATTATAAATTGTCAAGTTAGAAGAGTTAAGAATTTGAGTAAATGTAGAATTGGGTCATAGTTTCCATTTCAAAGTGAGCAATCATACCTTTGTTCTACGTATTTAAATTCTATAGTGTTGTTCTTTTAATGGCTTAAGGAAATCGTCGGCTTCAGCGAGTCGCGGATAATAAAGAGATAAGCTTATCTCAGTAGTGCAAGTCAGTAAAATTCAGAGCGTGGGTTTTTCAAAAATTTGCCTTTCGGGGAGTTATGACGAATCTAATTGGATCGTAACAAAAAATGACTTACTTAATTACTACACCCCATGTTTATTAATTAAAAATGGATAGGTAGGGATAACACCGGGTTTTCTGCATCAATTGGGATCTGAGCTGCCAGGGCAATCAATATGTAGTCCGAAAAAAATGTTTCTGATACATTCGGTTTGGTGTCACAGCAGTGTTAAACGTGGGGCTTGCAATAGAAAAAAAAAGTAAAATGAATTCGGCTCTGGATTACTCGCGCATCCCCTGTGTGGTATAATAGTTTACTTTCATTAGGGCTCGAACAGTCAAAATATCTCGTGCGAGCTTTGTCAGAGTGAAAGGTGCAGTCTTTCGGGAATCAGAAAATCAAGTTGCAATTGTGAGTATTTTTCTTGTAACGAACATGCGAAATGCAAGTTCCGAGCATTAACAGTAAAATAAACCGACACCTCTAAGTGAATTAGTTAACCGTATTTGTTTTAGAACTCACATTTTAAAAGAATAAAGTAAACAACAGTAACGTATATGAAACGCATTGCCGTCGTATAATTTATAACCGTAGCGGTCGAGGACAAATCAATTAAACGTGCCAGCGTAGTTTTTAGGCTGCAAAGGATTACCATTATGTTCCGGTGCTAAGTTCAGGGATGACCTGTGCCGCTAGAACTTGTAATGTTTTAAAAAAAATTATCTTAAATGCCTACACTGTAATACATAATAAAAATTAGGGTGCATGAATGTACTATATGTATTGAAAGTTTCTCCTCTGGCGTAGTAAAACAAAACAAAGTTCATCATGAAAATCCCGTTAAACACAAACTGTCGCGGTAATAAAAAAGTTGCTTGCCTGCATTCAATAAATACACAGATTAACCGTTCGCAAAAACCATGTCTAGAATACAGTGATTTACCGAATAGTCTATCGAAGAAGTTTTACGACGGTAAGTTCCAGTCTACAACTCCATTGTTTAATTTTCCCCGATCAATTGCCATTATACGGAGAGCTGTTCCAAGCTATTTTATATCAACATCGTCAAATGCATATAGTTTTAGCGCATTTTTGAAATCTCAGCAATTACAATAGCTAGAGACTTCAAATTTTCACTAAAAGCTTTCTGTTATAGTGTAGAGGTGCCGGTTCTAGTCTATTTTGAGTTATATTACTTATGAGCTAGATAATTTTAAGCTTCGGTAATAAAATACTGATCGGTATTACCAAAAATGCGTTTTCATCATGCATATGCTGATTTACAACTTGTTTATATTAGGTACCGGTATTTTATTTATGTAAGAAATTGGGTTGTATATCTTTAAGCAAAATCGTCATACCTAAAAATTATTACCGAAATTTCGATTGTGCGTTCTTAAAGAAAATTTCAAGGCGTTTGTATTACATGTAATTTGACCATTTGTGAACCCATTAGAATTGGATGTGAAAAAAAATCAGTCGAACTTGTTTGGTAATAAGGGAGCGGAATTTTAAAATATTCTGGCAGAAGCTTCTGATTCAAGGGATTGCGAGGGAAAATAAACATTATGTAAAGTGCAAAGTTGGTAATCTTGTGACTATTGTTAAAACAATCCAATTAAGCAGCTCCGGAAGAGCAAATCGAGACAGACTGGCAGTAACAATTCTGAACAAAAAGTGCACTGTGAAAGCGGTAGTACGTACAATTGGTCCTAGTGTGTTATTACGCGCGTTTATAATAGCACTTTTGTGAAATACAGTAACCGCAAAACTATCCCTCGCGAAAGTTGAATTCCAATTCCTACAATGAAAAGAGAAGACCAACCGCAAAACGTTATCAAGCCGAAATGAACCTGGTACGCATGTTGTGCTTTTCGTACGAAGATTGTAACCCGAAATCCAGTGCTACTTCAGGGTTAAGCGAGATTTATTTTGGCTTCCATCCACAAACGCCCAGGTCAAAAATATCTAGTGGCAAAATTGAACTGCTCCAAGGGTAAATTAAAGCGCCATATAAACGAAGGTAAATCGAATTTGTATATTTGTATTTCAAAACGGACTGTATCATTGTACTTCACGAGTAAAGATTGTTGAAGTTTGCACTTTAAATAGGAACATCCTTGAAAGACAATCCATCTTCTTTGTAACTGTGTAAACAAGTTTGTTGGGATTTGCCATGCACCAAAGACCAAAAACCAAAGTAAATTCTTACAGCAATCATTAATGCAATTTAGCTTCCTGGAAAACCATGATGATTCAAACTTCACCTCTTCTGTTGTCTACCGTGACCGCTACTTAGTTATGAAGTGTAAGGAGCGACAAAGCTCGCAAAAATTCAAAACCGACGACGACGTCCTGAATAATATTCCAATTTTCCCTTTTCAGATGGTTGCGGTTGTAAACTAGATCAAAGTTTACGTTCGACAAATACAACTTCACATCAAATAACTGTAGGTACCTAAAGTTATTCAAATGAAATTTGTACGTTTCCAAACCTCTAAGCGCTGAAGTTTCCCTTCGATAGCACGCTTAAAATTTCGTCGAGGTAATTACCAATTTGCTAGGAGCCGAGACGGTATTATCAGATAAAAACTTAAAGGCGTCTAGGTGTGGATCTGACGATGGTCGGGTTGATATGGGAGAACAGATTATAATCCCCTTGTTTTGAACCGTTCTGTAAAGTTTTAATTGCGATTGTTATTGGCGGCAATATTGGTAGCACGGAACGTGTATGATGCTTTCACGATGAATTTATGGCTTGAAGTTTGAAATATTCTCAATTAATTGTTATAATTCCATAAATCTATGAATTTACGACTATAACACTTAAAACTGTTATTACACCTCAAACTTTTTACCATTCCTAAGCTTCAATGAACTGATTCAGGAAAAGAAAATGAACATTCGCACGGAATTTATGTAAATTTACTTCTGTAAGGCGGTGATCAAATCCCATTTACAAATTGCAAAATTCAATTTTGAATTTACTTTTGCATATCGGACCATCGCTATATGGCTTGCGGGAGAACTATTTTATTTGTTACTTACTCAATTGAAAACATGTATTACTACTTACTAACTTTCGAACATTGGCAGAAGCGAGGTGAGATTATTGTTTCCCTATTCTGAGTGAAATTAATAAATATACGTACAGCTTATAGTTTCCACCAATGTACTGTCACTTGAGTATCATAAAACTGCATTGTGCTTCCACCTAATGACATACGGAAAAAAGCTCCACTATTTTCAATTTTCCCCACCGCATTTTGTGACTTATTTATTAAGTTTCCCTCGTATTTGTATGGTCTAGTGAACCCAAAAGCTCTAGATTAGAGCCCCAGAAAGCGCTGAGAGTAACCCATTAGCGCCTAAGATGCGCAAAAAAGAGTATTTCTTACTTACAAAGACCTTTAAACCCTTTCGAAAGCTGGGCCTGCTAGTAAAAGCGCACTTATGCAACACAACAAAGCAGCCTGATACCTTAAAAAGGTCTGGAAAGCTGTAGCTCGAACCAGAAAGGGATCAAAATGCACAAAACGAATGCTTGAAAACCCTGCAAAGGTGCATTTAGAAAATACCAAGAGAGCCCATCAAGTCTTCGGTTGTCATGAAAATCCGTCGAATACTTACAAGGCTGTTTGGGAGGCTTTCCGGGGCACTTCGTCACTAAGTCAAGAACTCGAAGTCGTCTCTAGAGCTTTATAAGATCTCTCTAGACGCCCTTCCTAGAGCGATTTTATCAATCTTAAATTTTCAGGACGAGAATTTTTTTCCACGAGTTTTTTAGCCTACATTTTCCATAGGTAAATTTTTCAGAAGCGAATTTTTCCATAGTGAATTTTCCCAAAACAATTTTCCTTGGAGTTTTTGGGAATCAAATATTCTAATAACCACTTTCTTCGGAGGGCGAATTTTTTAGGAAAGAAGTTTTCTAGAGAGAACCCTCCCGAAAATTGTTGGGGGTGAATATTGAATATTCCCTGTATGAATTTACGGGTTGAATCTTACAGGGAAGCATTTTAAAAAGGCGATTTTTTCATAACGAGTTTGCCTTGTATATTTTTTTCGTAGAACAAGACTTTAGGGGTCAAATAATCCAGGGGAGATTTTTAGAGCGCATCAAATTTTCTGGAAACGAATTATTCACGCAAGTATTCTAGCGAAGGTCGATTTTTACGAGCCTTTTTTTATGAGAGCGATTTTTCCTAACGAATTTCCAGGAGATTTCTAAAGGCGATTTTTTTACAGGAATCGGCGTATTTTCGAGAAACGAATTTTGTTGAGTGTTTGTGGGTCAAATATTCCAACGGAGATTTTTTCGACACTAAATTTTCTGGTGGCAATTACTTTTCACGCAAGTATTCCAGGGTGCGCACATCCCCAGCGCGACTTTTTCAAGCTTACATTTTCCGGAAGCGAATTTTCCCATAGGGAATCTTCCCAGAAGAAATTTTCCGGGAACAAGTCTTTGAAGATCAAACACAATAGTGATTTTTTCGAGGCCACATTTTCAGGATGAGGATTTTTCTATAGCGAATATCTCCAGTGAGAAACTTTTCCGGGAACAAGCCTTTAGTGATGAAAAAGCGCAAACAAATATTCTGATGCGAATTTTATGGGGATTTACAATTTTTTTCAGGAATCGATGATTTTTAGAAAGGAATTTTTCTTACGGGGAACAAGTACCATTTTTGGTGCACACCAAACATTCAAATTCAAATTAATTCACGTTAATTCATGTTAATTCACGCTAATTCAAATTAATTCAGATTAATTCAAATTAATTCACGTTAATTCAAATTAATTCACATTGACTGTAGTTAATTCACGTAAATTCAAATTAATTCACGCTCATTGAAATTAATTCACGTTAATTCGAATTCATTCAATTAATTCACGTTAATTCAAAGTAATTTACGTTAGTTCAAATTAATTCACGTTAATTAAAATTAATTCACATTAATTCAGGTTAATTCTAATTAATTCAGGCTAATTCAAATTATTTCACGTTAATTCAAATTAATTCAGAGGAGTGTACACCAAAAATTCAAGGTTGCTTCCCCCTAGGTGGCACTTCACTTTCAGAATTTACGTGTATTTTCTACCGCTTCGACGGTCGTACTTTTTAGACGTCGCTCACCGTATTTTAACGGCTACTTAAAACGACACCGCTTCCGAGGAATCCGTAGCTTAAGTACCAGTTCTCAAAAATAAATTTCGTTAAAAATTACCCCAACCATATGAGTTAGAAAAACTCGTAACCGTGTCGTATCCATGCAATAAAAAGACATAGCTCCAATTATAAACGTGCGTGGTAGCAAGCAAATTCTTTAAGAAACTTTACTCGTATTTCTGCAGGTTAATAAAGTAAAAGGGAGGTGAAATTAATTCATTCGGCGAAAGGAATAACAAAAAAAATACTGTTCAAAAATCAAATAAGTTTCAGTAACGGAATTCTTTAGAAACCATCTGACAGTAACCCCAAATCGATGAGAAAAAATTTAGCAGTAAGAGTTCCAGAGCGTCCACGCCCAAGAAAAATTGTAAGTAAAGGTTAGTCGTATTTATGTAGCTCGTCAAATTATTTGGATATCTTTACGATCCATTGTCACCTTCATACGTCTGATATTCTCCTATGTGTTTATGTAATTCTGATACAATAATGTTTAGGAAAGAAATCTTGACAGGACATGAGAAAGTGTACACCATCGTCCATCACGAACTTGCGTTTCTCGAATCCAGATACAACAGCTTTAAAAGAAAAATTCTAAGCAAGAAAACATAATACACGAGTAACCGTTAGTCAATAAATTTTATACAGCTTCTTGCGTTTATGTAATCCTTATACTATAATATATGTCACTAGACATAAGCTTTGAATATAAAATTAAAGACATAAGTGAGAGAGGAGTCTGCCAGTAATTTTAAAACTTTGTTGCATATCTGCGATCCTGATACAAAAAATTTTACTGCAAACTTTTAAAATAGTTTGGTGCCAAGGGATTACTCAATTGAAAATAGGGAATCATTCCCTAAACGATATGCCCTGTTAATGATGTTTCGTTTCGGTTCCCCGAAATACCATTTCATCCTTAAGTAATAACTGTACGAAACGCAGCGTGAAATATTTCCAATAATCCCTTTCATAGCAGATGAATCACAAATCCAATTCGCAAAAGTTAGAAACTGCCCTTTATTATTATGTGGGTTACAACCCTACATCACAGTTAGGGTTCGTCCCAATGGATGTACCACTGCACAGCAGGCATGAAACGAAGGAGGATATTTTCACCAAATAATGAGTCGCGATCGTATTTGGAAAGCTGAGTAAAGTAGAAATTAAATCCAATAATAGCCAAGTCAAAAAATGCACCTAAAGGACGCAGACGTATTAACCTAACAATATTGAGTCCTAGAAAACCTATAATAAGGAATAAGTCACGTGCAGCGTATACGCTGGAAACTTTTCCGGAACCCTTTCCTGCACTCTTGAAAACTTTTCAAATTCTCTAATAACGCAAACTTGAATAATATTGCCATTTAACTCGAAAAGTTCCATTTTCTATAGGTAGGAGATCGCTTCCTCGAAAACAATTTCGAAATTACCCCATTGCCGCAATATGTCGAGCGGATATCACGATATCTCCTCATACTAACGAAGGTATTTCCACACGTTCATATTTATACGAAAAACGCGACCGTAATCTACCCATGAATCTGTAATTTCCACCCGTTAAAGTGTGTTATTTGTCATACTTCGAATATATTGCCTAATCCCTTGCGCGTTTCACCGAGAGAATTGATTTTAAGTCCAATTTTCATTTCTATTATTCAGAACCGCTTGTCACATGCACATTATCGGGAAAACAAGACCTCTCTTGCGAAATATACGTAATTTGAAAGTGTCTGAGGGGGAAATCTAATCTTATATAAGCTTCTAGAAAGATCGGCTTTTGTAGACGGTAACTTTCGGTAAACACATTTGAAGTGACAAATTTTCAAAATCTGACGCATAACATTCGGAACAACGAATAAGCGCAGACACTAAGAGAAATACAATCTCATCGATGAGAACTAGAGAAACAACTGTAGCTCTTCCATCAACTCGTAGTGAGAGGTAGGAAATATTTTATCCCAAACCCGAAGCATACAAGTTCATACGTACAAGTTTTAATCGCGTAATATGTGTCCAGAACTACTTACCAAAGAGCCTAAGGCCTATTGATTCACGCAAAAAAACTCATTCCAAGCAAGAACGCTGGTGAGCCTTCTGCGAGGATGTGAAGAAACTGGTGACTACGTCTTCTCAACTGGGGAAGACCAGGTTAGTTTAGTGCACACCAGATGAGGTATTTCTCTCCACGGGCACCAACAACTCAACTGACTCCGAGGTTTTGGTTGGGACGTTTTACCAAACTGGGAGGAAACATCCAGAAAATCACGACGTTGGCTGAATTGAGCTAAGGGAAGAAGTTGGATCAAAATTTGCTGAGAGATTGCACAGCAGGAAAACTGTGTTTATTGAGGGGCGTGATAGCTACATCAAAAGATAAATAAAACTCGTATTTATTACCATTTCAATCATCATAATCAGCTCAATTTCGTCTCTTCATTCTTCTCTCCTCGTTCTGCCCACAATTCCTTCCACCACGCCTCTTAGCAAACATTTTTTTACTCAACGCGTGACCCAATGTTTCTTTTGTTAATGGTTTCTATGAGTAGTCTTCTTTCTCCAGCTTTCCCTTATTCATAACCCTGTCTTTCCAATTGGTTTTCAAAATTCTTCTCCATATCCACATTTCCAAAGCTTCTATTCTGTTTTCGTCTTTCTTCATTATTGTCCGTGCTTCACAACCATATAGTATTACGCTCTAGGTGCCCATTTCCTTTTGTATGCTTTTTTTACCATTCTAGTCTTTATCTCCTTACAGCTTCTCCAGTTATAGATTTTATGCAGGTACTATGTTTCGGTCTACCTGCTCCAGCTTCTCTTCCTCTTAACACAGTTTTATTCTTCACGTATACGCGTTATTTTACTCTTTTTGGTGTTTATTTTCAAGCTTACTTGCCATCTTCTGCAGTTGTTGCTACATTTCTTTTAGTTCCTGCACACAAAGAGAACAAGGTCTTAGGGTTTTTTTAAATGAGAAAATTAAAATCGCCCTCCAGAAAATTCCTCTCTAGTGTATACAGAGTGGCCCAACGAGAAGTATACAGAGGGCTTTTATATTTTAGTATTCGAGGGGGACAACTTTTGGAACACAAATCACGAACTCAAGTCTTCACCCCTCTACGTAGGGAGCTTAACCCCTAAAATTTTAAATGGAATCCTATGGCAAATGGCACATTATTTGAAAGCCAATTTAATCGTGATTACTAATCTGCTTTGCTTTTTAAATTCTATTGATTCGTTTCGGAGATATTCGCATTTGAAATGTTTTTTCCCCTGATTTAAGTCCTTTAGATTACTTCTTGTGGGGATATTTAAAGAATAAAGTTTATGCTACTCCGCCCGGAACATTACAAGGGTTGCGAGCACGTATAACCATAGTGTAGGAATAGAATACACTATGGTACAACTCAACAATTTCGAGCGATTACTCCTGAAATCTAGCAACATGTACGGCAGCGTTTTGAAGCAAATCTTTATTATTGCATGGAAGCAGGCGGAAGGCAATTCGAGCATTTATTGAAATAAATGTTGTGTGTTTAAAGTTATTTGTTATTTTTTGCACAATTTAAACCTTTTTTAATACAAGGTGACTTAGATCGCATTTGTTTTGGTTTTTTTTAGAAAAAAACCATTTCAAATGCGAATATCTCCGAAACGAATCAATAGAATTTAAAAAGCAAAGCAGATTAGTAATCACGATTAAATTGGCTTTCAAATAATGTGCCATTTGCCATAGGATTCCATTTAAAATTTTAGGGGTTAAGCTCCCTACGTAGAGGGGTGAAGACTTGGGTTCGTGATTTGTATTCCAAAAGTTGTCCCCCTCGAATACAAAATTGACGTGTTCGAGGATTTTTCGAAATTTCTAAATTTAATACCCTAAAAGCCCTCTGTATACTTCTCGTTGGGCCACTCTGTATATTTTTGCCTCAAATTTTGCGCCATAGAACTCGCTTCACAAACACCTACTGTCGGAGTAGGTATTCCCATCCACAAAAAACAACCCCCACCGAAATTTGCTCTGGATCCTAGACATCGCTGCAAGAAATTTCACTCAATACAAGGTGTCCAATGACGATATGAGTCAATTATTGCTCAAATGCGATTAAATTTTTGTGGAAAGTTGTTCTGATTCTTCTTCAAATGCTGGTTTCAAATGCATTGGTTTCTATCCTAAGACATTCAAATCTGTCTATTATTTTTGATTGACGGTCACCGTAATTAATCGACTTTCCTATTTATGGAGCAAATTTAACGAAATTGTTGGTAGGTCACTGATCTTTCTAATAAAAGCAAACAAAAAAAATAAAAGAGCCAAAAATCGTACTACCAGACATTTTTTAGCAGATGTAAAACGTTACTATTATTAATGTTTTTAGGTTTAAGAACAATGAAAAGATCGTGTCCATGACAGGTGCGGGTTACAGGTTTCAAGTGCGATTTACAGTCCTAAAGTTATTATCTTAAAATATCCCACTTTCAAAAATGTGATGTAGGTAATAAATGAATAGGGCGAAGCGAAGCCGAGTCATGAACCAATAGCTATCGGAGCGAGGCAATGCGAGGAAGCCGCCGGAGCCGAGCGTATATCTTATGAAAACCAAAATAACAACATACAAAGAATCGCATACGATTTTCAGTAGGAGAATTTTTTCCCAGTTCGTATTCGGAAACCAGACTATTGATCCGGCTCATATTCAATAGCACTGTGTTCAAGGAACTCGTAGAAATCGATTGGCGAAGATTTGACATCGCAATCTCTTTTCGTTCTCGTTAGAAGAGGAAAGAGGGAAAATCGGTCGATTCGTTTTCGAGGAAATTAGAAATATCTTTATTTAATTTATTTAATCAACCTATCTTAATTTATCGATATTTTCTCGAAAACGAATCGACGGAGTTTAAAAAATCAAAGGTCAAAATAAAGAACTTCGAAAGACCTTTCAAACAAGCTATTACTCGATACCACTTGTCATTTAAAATTGTTAAGGGAATCACCCTGGGGGGTAGAATGTAAAAGGGGGTAATGTAGTTTTTGGTTGAAAAGTTGTCCTGCTTGGCAAATACTTTGACGTGTCTCAGCGTTTTTAGCGCATTTCCACAAACCTAAAAACTAGCGCTATTGTGCCCACTTTGTCCGTTCGTCTGTGCGCCCGTCCTTTCGTCTGGACGCTACTAGTTCTTTATCTTAAGAGCTATTGTTCTACTTTTTTTCGCTATTTGGTTCGTTATGGCGTCGAGGCTTGCACCAAGGAAGGCATTTTTTCTGCTAAAAAAGTTATTGTAAAAAAACCAAGAAACCATTTTTTACATGTTCCATAATTTTACACTGTCTGTTGGTCTGTCCGTCTGTTCCTTTGTCTGTCTGTCTATCTATCTGTCCGTGTGAGCGATAACTTTGTTTAGAAATGTCCGATCGCTTTGAAATTTGGTACACGTCATGTTCTTAGTTAAAAGTAAAATTGATGCTTATTTAAAAAATTTGTTTTGCGCATGCGCAATCCAATTTTTCAATTGTAAAGGTATTTGAATGGAATTTTGTATTTAGGCACCTCGAATAAAAGTAAAAGTAATGCTCCTTAAAAATTGGGTTTGCGCATGCAGAATCTAATTTTTAGTGCATTTCCACAATAAAAAAAAATGTGCTATTTTGGCCACTTTGTCTGTCCATCTGTACGTCCCTTAGGTCGCTACTAGTTCTTTATGAGCTATTGTTCTACTATTTCGCTATTTGGCTCGTTATGGTGTGGAGGCTTGCACAAAGAAAGGAATTTTCTGTGCCGTTTAAGAAAAAAGTTATGGCACTATTTTTTGCATGTAGGTACCATAATTTTACACTTTTGCCGTTTATTGACGATCCTCGAGATCGTTTATTATGTTGTATCGTCGTCTGCCCGTCTGTCTGTCCGTCCGCCTGTCTGGCCGAGGGCAGTTGTGAATGATGTATTTGCGCAATCAAATTTTCTTATTTGTTAAGATATTTAAATGACATTTTGTATGTATGCACCTCGAATAAAGGTAAAATTAATGCCAAATCAAAATATTTCTTTTGCGCATGCGCAATCCGATTTTTTTAATTTGTGAATATATTTAAATTAAATTTTGTATGCATATGGATGCGCTGTTTGTTTTTACTAGAAACGTCATTTGTACTTTTCGATGTATACTACATATGTTTTTCTTTACTAGAAGCATCTATGGTTCAAATTTCAAAGAAATATCTTCATAAATAAGAAAGTTGGCACTGACTGCGCATGCACACATCTAATGTTTGCAATATCAGATATGTTTGCCATTAATAGAAGCATCTGTGATTAAAATTTCAAAAAAATACCTCGATAAATTAGACAGTTGATATTGGGCATTCTACGCATGTGCACAATAATCTGATGTTTACAATATGCGATATGTTTGCCTTTACTAAAAGCATCTTTCAAAGAAATATCTTCAAATAAGAAAGTTGGCATTGCGCAGTCTGCCCATGCGCACATCTGATTTTTACGATATGCGATATCTTTGCCATTACTAGAAATATCTGTGGTTAAAATTTCAAGAAAATATATGAGTAAATAAGAATGTTGACATTGCGCATCCTGTGCATGCACAGTTTAATAAAATTAATCGTCAAGATTTTCCTTGGCTCAGGTGGTAAAGCTATACGTCGGACAGACGGACGGACAGGCAGACTCTTTTGAAATAAGTATCTTAAAATAACATAGGCATTGCATTTGAAAAACAAAAGTTGCATTAATGTCCGGTATAACCAGAAGTTTCAATGTGCGATCGGATAAATCGTCATGTCACATATAAAAATATATTTGACAAATTTTTCGTATCTCGCCAAATTAACGAGTGGGGTGACCCCCTCATCTAGAAGGCACTGTATTGTATATTTGGAAAGTTTTGAGAAGAGAGAATTCCAGGAAATCCTGTGAAGGCGCCGGAGCTCTCTGGAAATCGGCGAAGGTTCTAAAATCTTTTAAAAGCGTTTCCAGATATGCTCAACGTCATTCCAATTTCCGGAGTATTCTAGCGTTTTTCCTAAACGAATTAGGTGCTTTTCACTTACCCCTTCTAGAGATAGAACAGATTCTCCAACTCTTTCCAGAGCCTTTTAGGAGTTTTTCGCTAATATCCTCTCAGTGAACAAGCGGTTTTTTTGCACTTCCTCGATTTACACATAAAAAAAGGTTCATATGGAAATGAAATTTTATTGCCGAATTACTATTTAGTTATGACGCTCTGGCCATTAAATTCGTGATGGCGTCCCCTGCTCTCAAAATGCAGTTATAGAAGTTTCAAATAGTTCCTTGTGGTACTGCCAATGGCGCTCAATGGATGAAAGTAAGGTATTTAAAATGTTTCGAGCGATGTTTTTGTATATCCTACTGATCGGTGCCACAACGTTGCACTTTAGTTATCATGACAAAAGTGTCTGTGAGAATACTCTAAAAAATAAAGTTCAACGAAAAAAGCCCGATAGCATTCCTTTCAACTTTGTACCACAACACGTACATAACAGTGCAGTTTTTACTGCGAGGATATAAGTAGATTGTAATAAAAATAAAACAAACAGTAAAAGTTCTCCCGTTTTTATTAAATCATGCGGTAAATTACGACCACTTTGTAAAAAGGAAAACCCACACGAGCTTAACACTATTTTCACTCGGAGAAAACGCTCCCGTAGTTACACAACAATTGTGTGTCCATATTTCAATTCCCACAAAACCCGTCGGAAACGGAAATGGAATAACAAATTTTCTCCGACAAATTTAGTGCCGATTGAGAACGTAAGTCGTGCCAGTGACGTTGGACTTTGTAATTCAAAACGCCTTAGGGAAAGTAAAACTTGTATGTTTACGCATTAAAAAGAAATAACGACCCGCTAACAGATTTATTACTGACCGAGCCAATGTTACTTCAACAGTACTTACATGGTTAATGTATTACGCCCATGCGATGAGTGTTATTTGTGAAAAAACTTCGAGTCCATGTGTAAATTGAATTGATACATAATGTGAAGTGCACTAAAAAAAGAAGAGTTAAGTTGTATTTTTATTGAGTTGATGGGTAGTAATTTGTACGCATTGTAAGAACGCCATTAATCACTTTATAATCGATAAACTGATTAGGTACAATCTACGTCGCTTCAAGCAGGATGAGCTTTTTACAAAATGGCGTAATTCTTCCAATAAATTTATTTAATGCCACTTTCCCCAATCGTTTAATAAAAAAAAATAAGTTGAAATCAGCATTACATTGCTTTACATATTCCAATTGAAATATCATGAGAGCGGTCGTATAAGGGATCTTGTGTGCACGTTTCCAGTTTATGAATACAAATTGAAAGTTGGCGTGTAATTTATTTTCCTTTTTTTCCTGTTACACATACATATTTACTTTGCTAATAGACAAGGAGAGCGTGCGAGCGTGTTTTTATTGTTGTTAATTGTCAGACTCAAACGAGCTTAGGTAAAATTGACGTTCTCTTTGGCTCTATATTCCAAAAATCGTTACTACGCCATCGGTAATTAATTACTTTTAATTACGGCGCTATTGGTATTTACGAGTTGGAACTAAGCTATATTCATGTGCCTCTTTAGGGAAATTTTTGTATCATTTCTCTGGAAAATGCTCTAGAGATATGCCGTTTATACATTTTATGTTTGAAGTTATCTTTCAGATTTTCTTGTAGAAGCTAGTTGGGTGTTCATAATCCGATAGCAATGTAAAACGTATTGAATAATTTGAACAAAGGAAATGGCAACTTTCCCTTTCGGAACCAACACATTACGCTTAGCATTGCGCATAGAAAATGGTGTACAAGTACAGACCCTGTAATGCGCGGTGCAAGCATGTAAACTATTGCATAATATATAAGGTAACTAATGGTCGCTGGTTTTGTATTCTGCTTCTGATGTTGAGGCCGAACAATATTTTCACTTAATCGCCATTATTAATGGCAAAAGAATTACAAGTTTATAATTTATCGCAAACATTTTAGGGCACGTAGTACTTACATACATACGAATTGATATCACGGACGGGAATTTTCCATTATTTGAATTGGTGGACATTGCTTTTATTTGGCATTATTAATTCAAAATGATTTTTGTCCCTCGGAGTTGTTAATGAATAATTTACCATGCTATGTAGAGTAAATGCAAATTCCAAAATAATAATTATAGGTATATATTGACAAACTAAAACCATTTGTGATTTAAAATATTGATTTGTTTTTTATAAATACAGAAAATACAAGCTCTATGTCCTGGCCACGTTGCTATTGTAATTCCCCATTTACTTAACTTCAACCAACAATAAACCTAACAATTTTATCCACGAAATTGTTTATACACACCTTAAAGTAACCTACAGATATCGTTGGAATCGGTGTTTCTCTTTAAATTACTAATGGATGCTTGAAAAAAAGGCGCCCTCCAAGAAAAATTGAAAACTGGATCGCTTTTGGGGTGATACATTAGAACCCTTGAGACCCACTCAAGTTTTTGAGTTTAATGCCATTTTAAATACGACTTAAGCGCAATGAATTCATTGAGCCTTGGATGAATTTGTCTTTTTAGTTTAACTTTATCCGTTCGCAATTTAAAAATTGCCCTTTACTTGTAACGGCGATTATTAATTGTAGTATGTAGTTACCCAAGTAAAAAACCGAAACGAAACCAAAGCAAATGTTGCGACCAAGCCCGCTCTGATCCAATAGTCTACACGTATTTTATTCCCCTACACTCGTCTCCGAACTATTCTCCGCAAACTCGTAACTAGCAGCGGTCGCCGTATTCGCCGCAACAGCGCACGCCTTTCTCAATACACTCGTTTAGTCGCTCGCTTATCGCTAGTTCACGTTTCGTATGAAGCGGTACATATACATATAGGGTGGGTTTTTTTTTCATTTTCACTATGAGGATTTCGTAAACCGTTAAGAGATTGAAAGTCGTTTAAATGGGCAAAGTTATGCATTTTATACTGATCAATTTTCCCTTTCAAAGTTTCTTGTAGCTCCACAAATAGCGAAATTATATTCCGGTTATATTTCCGGTTAATAAAGTTTTTGTGAATTACTTAAATTAATTGAGCTAGCTGGACAGGTACTTTGTGACCGTTTGCCATTTTTATTTGACGCCCAACGTGGGGCCAAATAAAAAGACTGTTAGCCCCAGGTTGGGCGCCACATAGTAATACTGTGTATAACTCACCTCCATCTTAACCTGGGTTTCTACGTGAAATACCCGCCCGCTAACGCTACATGTCCATTTTTTTCACCATTTTCTCATTCTATTGCGCCACCGGAAATTTTGCATTTCAGTAATACTCGAAAAAGGGTAAGTTTCATGTTAAGGATAATAGGGTTTTTTCTCTGACGTGGATAATGCGGAGTCTCGTTTTAACTAGGAAGTTGTTTTTGAGCGATCGTGTCCGACTGTTGAATAGCAATTACAGGAACATCGGTAGACCAAAAATCTATAATTTCAATGGTTTTGTTTTGTATTCAAAAGGGGAGAAATGTGTAAATATTGTCATGCAGACGTTTAGACTCGGAACCTATAATAATAATGGGTCACCCTGTATGCGAGATTTTCAATTTTTCAAGTACTTTTTGTGGGTTTTTACGAATAAATGCAAACTGTGATCGTTTTGTTTGAATTTAGGTGTCAGTATTTGTTTTTATTTTTAGAAATGTGTGGAGATGAATAATTTTCGTTTTAATTGCATCGCTTTTGTAAATTGTTCAATTTAGATAAGGTCCTAGAAGTAAGACAAATCTGCGAGTCTTCATTACAAGGTTCCACGATTCGAGAAATCACAAATTTAATCATCAAATTCAACAAAGTTTCGAAACTGTCTGCAAGTGTTTGTTTAGTTCTTTGTACGCCGGAAAATATCGCAGTTCATGGCCAGATTATTGGATAATTAAAACTGTAAGTAATTACGTTTAATTAATTGACTATCGATCGCTTGCGTGCTATGTCTGAAATAGGCCCTAAAAGCCTCTCTTTTTTTCCATTTTGTCTATTTATGTGTAGCCTGAATAAATGTTATTTTATTTGCCAATAAAAAAAACGATCATTAAACCACCCACAAAAACCTGTCTAGCTAGCGCAATTATGTCAGTCACTCAAATAGTAGATTACATACCGAGCTGGGAGGTGGTTCATTACCTACCCCGAGGGCTTAAACAATTTACTTGAAACCGAGCATGAAACATAATTTATTGAATAATAAACAAACGAAATGCCATTCAGGGCCTCGCAACACATGCGGTCCGTTGAAACAGGTTAAATAAAGTCTTAATTGTCTGTAAATTGTCAACAATTCAAAAACCCAGTCCCAATTCCCAATTCAACAACACAAACAGTAAACTGGCTTATTCTCAAGAAACCAAATTTTTTACTTCGTAAAATTTATCCTCTTTGTGACATATACTCGAGTATTTTATTTCTTGTCTATTTAACAAACCTTTTCGCTCGTTTTCATGTCCTTTTCACAACCAGTGGATTTGGATCAAATGCCAGAACCATAGGTTTGTGTCCTCCTTCCTTATAAAGTTACTTGGAAATTTAGGATCCATGGAATCTAAGAGTCGCGAGGATGCAAGAATTACCACTAAAATGACATAATCTCACGCCAACAACAAATTTAAAGGCGATACTTAAGTTTAATTCAAAACCCGTGCTACTGTAAAACTAAGAAACCGAATCACATATTCAGAAAACTTAACATTTTAAATATCTACGAGTAATTAGAAATTGGTTGTAAAGTTGTTCAGAGTACACGTTGAATACACGTTTGATTAATCTGGAACAGCCTAAAGTTTCTATAACATTCATCGCCATGCAATTTAATAATGTATAAGCAATCTTGAACTAATACGAAACTTGGTAGGTCTGTCTAAGTTTGTTTCTTAGTCGGCCGTCTTTCTACCGCAAAATATTTGAATTAAATAACAGACGTCCGGCCAATGATTTTCTATCTGTCAAATTTCCCTATTTTCTCACTGTCTAATTTAACTGGATTCCGTACAAATATGGACACAATAATTTTGTTATCGTTGCCTTATGAAAGACGCATTCGTCGCTAATAGCGATTAGTGTATTAATAATAATTTATACACTGTAAAGAAAAAATAACCTTGTCCATATAATTCATTGATCCAGGATAGTTTATTATGCTGCAACTTTTTATGTAAAAAAATTTCATTGTGAATCGTAAACAACATCAATTAGCATGTAATGGTGACGATTTTTAAAATGTTTTGCTATCCTTACAAAGCTTGAGAAATCACAGTTGGGATGACGCAAAAATATTGCAAATAAACGATGTATTTAAGTTTACTAACGCATAATTTCGAATATTTTCCTCCTACAATTTACATAATGGCCTCCCCAGCCAGGATTTATCACGACGCATCCTGCATATAAACTTAGTATTGCATTTTAGCAAACAGGAGGCCATAAATATGTTAAAAAGGTTGGCATATTTGAGAAAGAAAAATTGCGAAAGTTGATCCGATAATAGAGATACTTACAAGCAAATGAAAAAGCGTGAACTAGTTTGGAAGGTGTCTCGTAAAATATTTACGTTTGTTATGGAACTATCTGTTAAGTTTTTCCTGTGTTATGAAAGAATACATTTTTAAACGTATTTTATGTAGCTGCTAGTGCTGATAGTTGCATTAGGTTTGATACATTTGTTATCCTTAGTGGAGAACGCTCCACCCCGTAAATTATGCATTAGAACTGTCATTGCACTCGGTAGCACCATCCTCCCCTCCAGTTTGAAATGACATTCTCATGAGTTTTTGTTAGAAAGAATAATAATTTTGAATTAAATTACAACTTAAGTTTAAAAAATCGCCAAGGAAAGTTCCTTTTTGGTAGTAGTGGTGCTTATGTAGGTAAGGTATGTTATCATCGATCGCATGGTTCGTAATGGTAAACTTAGTCACATACATTTCGTAGTACCTACGCCCAATTGCATTTAGCACTTATTCCCATTACGATTGTCGACTCGGTTCTTTTTGGTTCAAGACAACAGCGAAACTTCACGTATAACTCCCCTAAAATGTATAAACACGAACATAGCTCGTTATCGTGTTATATCTGCATTGTCTTGGGGATGGAATACGTCGAGGTATTTTAACAAGCGAGATACGACAAATCATTATGATAAGCGCTGCAGCCATATCGCGTGGCTTATTATAATTCAATTTAAATCAGAACCGCATTGAAGTATTAAATCCCTAAATCTAATTACGTTAATCGAGCGACTTGGTTATCAAATGAAATGTGAAAATTGGAATAATGAGGCTTTCAAAGTGTAGCGGAAAAATTTTACTAACAATCCCTGAAATTGTTATGCATACAAGAAACTTTTCAGTATGATTGAGTCAATTACTAATCTCTTGTCATAATGCTTGGCCGGCGAGGAAATGAGGAGGAAACTGCCAACTGGTGGTAATTACCTTCCACTTACTTGATGTCCATTTAACTAACCCTTTGACGATAACATTTATATAATATAATAGATTAATCTAAGTTGCAGAAATTTGACGTAAGCGAAAAAGAAGAAAATGGTTATACAAAAACATACTTTGCACAGAAAACTTTTCGACTGTAGAAGTTTCACAACTTATTCGACCGACAAGCAAAGGAGACAAGGAAAAGAAAGCGTATAAAATCGAGATAAATATATATCAGCTTATAATACACCATTAGAGACAATGTTGTAATCTAAAAGTTACCGCCTGTAAATATTACTGCTGATTACAGTGTCAATCTCGTACGAGATATTTACGGGGTTTTAACTTTTTTCCGGGAGTGCATTAACCTTTTCTGTACTATCGCCATTTCATGGGAGTGGGTGAAATCGCACTGATACGAGAGTTTCTGTTTTTAGAAAGGGGGAGAAAGTTTAATGCGTTTTGTTTTTCCAACACATTGGCAGAGTATCCGAAAAGTACGGTTTTGCTTTGTTTGACAATTTCCTAAATAAGTGTTTCCATGCGTGAATTTTGTGCTGAAAAGTCGATTCGCTAACAAACATTGTTTGAACTCTTCCCCCAATTGTTATGAAAGCAGAGGATTACAAATGGTAATACTCCTTTTAGTCATTAACAAATTGCAGATTGAGATTCTTAGCAATGCTCCAACGCTTTGACACATTTCACATACTCCGCCCTGATATCTGTCTACGATTTTTATTCTTTTCGTCCTAGTTGATTATTGGTCATTGATTCCATCACATTAATACCGTGACGAATGGTAGCATAATAACTTTAACAATTGACACAATTGAAGGATTCTTTCACCCGATTTGAGCGCGATACTGCTTCATTCCATTTTTCTTCTTCTATAGTCCATATAGCACTTTCTTTCAATATTTCATCGTTGCATCTTTCCATGGCTCAGGGCGATTTGGATTCTTAGGTTCTTCATTTTTCATTGGATCAAATTCTCTATACAGCAAATGATTCACTTCAAGATCATCGACTTTTCTGGTTCAAAATGCGACTTCTTCCAAACAGATATTGCTACTAGATCCACCATCCTTCATATATAGATATAATTGCTTTTATCCAAATTTTCCTTTGAGGAGTACATTGAATTTTACATGTCATAAAAATCCACTTATCATAGCCATTATGGCTTTGTGATCAGGATCTGAATTGTCTCCTTACCATTTTCCGCGCTAAACCTTTAAAGCGTGTAAAGTAGATATATAAGAACGAACCTGGCGCAGTTCAAGGTCGCTCGCCACCTGGAAAGTAAGTCAAGGTGAAAGTGGCGTCCCATGTGGCGGTGATCTTGTAGGTCAATGTGAAGCAAAAGGGCATTTGCTTTCAAAGACATTGGAGATCAATTACCCCATTTTTGTAGTATCTATTTTTTTTTATTTTCAATGTCATCAAAGTTGAATGTGAACTAATCTTTAGTATTTAGTATTTTTTGCGGCATCAAATTGCATGTTTGAGATCATCCAAAATCAATTACATCAATTGTGGTGTAAAATTACTACTTCAATGTCATCTAAGGTCAATGACCTCATTGGTGCTATCGGATTACATTTTCGAGGTCATCCAATGGCAATGAACTCTTTTTTATGGTGTAAATTACAGTTCAAGGTCATATGCGGGCAATGACCTCATTTTGTGGTGTACAATTACATTTCTGACGTCATCCAGGGTCAATGAACTCATTTTGGCGGTGTCAAATTACACTTTCAAGGTTACTAGAGGTAAATGGCATCATCTTTATGTGGTATCTAATTACATTTTCAAGCTCAAACATGGTCAATGAACCCATTTTTGAGGTGTCAAATTGCATCTTCAAGGTCACCTAAGGTCACTTCCCCTATTTTTGTTTGGCGTCTAATTACATTTTTTCAAGGTCAACCAAGATCAATGACCCCATTTGTTCTTATATATATTATATTATTCTTATATAAACTACAGGTAAGTTCAAGGACACATTATTGGGATATAAAGCACGTCTGTGTACATTTATAATTGAATCAGTCGGTGCCTGTATTTTAGTAAAGAAGGCAGGTTCGTTATTTTCTATCGCAAATTTTGGCGACGGCAAATTAATTTCTTGTTGATATCGCACAAACTATAATATAGAAGAAGTCTATTCGCACGGAGTCAAGTACCCTTGAAGCCCACTACGTGTTCGAAGTTCGAAGTCCTGTAAATTTAATATACCACGAATACGAGCTCTGACTTAGGGCAATTCTCAATCAAGACGATGCTACCTCAGATTAGAAGGTATTGTAAAATTTGGTTTCAAACGCCGTAAATTTGGTATCTTAAGGGTGTCATAATGATTTCAGTTATTGAACCTGCTCCCATACAAGGCCAAGTGCAGAAAGGTACCAAGCGTGATTTCTAGCGGTGAACTAAAGAGCTAAAGTAAAAAATCTACCATAGAAAAACTTACATCTTAACTAAACGACTTACAAAGGAAAGGCCTAAATGGCGTCAGAATATTGAATATTAATTAGACGAAAAATATTCAAGTCGGAAAAAAACACGTTTCAATTGGAGACCTATACAACTATTACATCTCAATCAACTAACCACATTAACTTACTATGGTGTTTCACAAATTGTCGGAAATCGTCCCTATCATCAGAAAATCGAACATAATAAGAATGCGCAAAAAATCTGATCGTGCGAAATATTGTTATTGCTTCAGCTTCTATAAATTTATATTTTATTTCTGTTTTGTTTCTTCCGAATCACTTTTTATACCTATTGCGGTTAGAAAGGTGACAGATGAATTATGTGCGCTATAAATAAGAATTTACTGACCCCTTTTTTTAGTTCACATATAGATCTGCAAAGAAATCTCCAGATTGCTTAATGCTAACCGAGCGTTTATATTCTGATTTTGACATTAGAGGGTAGTTAAAGAGATAACATCAAAGTTGCAAAAGATACCTACTGTTACACATATAATATGCAGATACCAGTTTTAGAAGGCGTTAACTTCGTAAACTGTAGGAGCGAAATTTCTAAATTGCTTTTAATCTAAAAGCTGTGAGGAAATCATATTTCCCAGGCGCATTATGCATTTTCGCTATGCAGTAGAATTACCTATACCCCAGATGTGTTATGGCGAAGAATTATAAAGTGTTTAATCGCTGAATAGCGAGGAAAAGTTTCACAATCGATATCGGCATATTTTATGCCTTGCATCGGATTAAGTGAACTACTTCTAAAAATTTGCAAGGAACTTTTTTACCTAACAAAATTAAAAAAGTTTAAAAATAGTAGGTTAGTTACGAAGCAATTCATATTTATCGCATCAAGGATGATGAAGGCGTAATTCGATCTGCAATCAACTTGCACAACTCAGGCTAATTAAGGTGGAAGTTACTAATGAAATATCTCTGAAAACTTCGCCATTCTCAAGTTGTACATTAAGCAAAAAGTGTTACCGAAGCGAAGAAGTGGCGGTTATTAAACCATCTGTTCCAAAGATGACTTTGATAAGTCACATATCAATCAACAATGAACACAAATGGTTAGTAACCAACGTCAGTTCTCGCGAGAACTCAACCATTATTTCACTTGGACTGATGGAAGTTCATAATGATAACTTTATTTGTCAGTACCGTAGCACAATTAAAACCTGAGAAATTGCCACTAAACTTTCCGGGAAACCAATAATCGCATTGTCCAGAAGTTCAGTTCGGTGTTCCGTCTGAAACTGATTTTTTCATCAGAAACGACCAGCTTGAAAACATTGAATAATATTACAGTACAGGAAATTTGCAGTAAACAATTTAATTTCGCAGAATGTGAGAAGTTATGTACGGACCACGTTTCCATTATGGTTCGAATCAGATAGCAGTTATTAATTAAGTATAGCTTTACAGCAAATATCACCTCAAATATTATAATTTTTTTATATTTATTTTGTTCAATGAAAAATATAGTTAAAAGCCGATACAAACCATAGACACGTAGTGAATTTTTTTTATTCGCAAGATTTTGAATTTTGTTACTCGCTCTTTTCGTTTCGCATCTTTTGTTTGCATCTACACTCTTTTATTATCACTCTCATTTCTTGATATTCAATCAAAGCCTCTTCAATGGATTCGAATTCGGAAGAATGAAGAGCTTCAATCGGAACTGTGGAGGATTAAAGAGTCATTCGGTCCATAAGGCCACCTGGCCGTATCGAAAGCCTTATGCCACAAACGGTATCTCACGGAGTTTTGGCGAATAATTGATTCGTGCCGCAGCCTTAACTGAACTCAGAAGGGTGCTGCCTCCAATAAACCTGTAATCAGATGAAACACAAACAAAAAGGAAAAGCAGCATATAAAGTTGCGAAAAAAAAATCTAACGTTTGTCAGTTACACTGTACAGAAAAGTACAGTGGACAATACTGAACGGAATAGTGTGGCATAGCACGACGGCGGTCATGTTTCTCAAATTTATTAATTGAGCTGAATTTGTTTAACCGCCTGCATGCACCTTGGTTTTCCAGGTGGATTTCTACCAATTCGATGTATCTGGAGAAAACATGGCCAGGTAACACATGTTGTCCCATTCTAATATTTTTAATCATTGATTAATCTGAATCATCGTTCGTTAAACCGATCATAAGTCAAGTCAATTGAGCTGGGGTTTAAAACTATCGTTGTACAACGAAGCTGTTCTTGAAAGTCCAGTTTTGAAAAGATTTTGGGATGATTACAGTACTTCTAAATCTCAAAAAGCCTCCAAGATCTCCAAGGTTATTCTAAAGCTTACAATTCTTTAGAATTTAGCGTTAAATACATCTTAAAAGTCTTAAGAGAGAGCCTTTAAATGTTGACGGCGTCGTTTATTCCGTGGTGTGATAACTTCAAAGATTCCTCGAAAGCCTTCTGACCTGTGTTTAGACCTTTATTAGTTTTTCAAGGGTTTAGTTACCTTTAATAGCGTTAAAAGTCTTAATTATAAAAATATTAATTTGATAATACTGACCAGATTTTTGACCACGCTGTAGGTCTCTAAGGATTGCTACACGATATCGACTTTACCCTAGGATCAGGTCGGTATCGACGATAATTGTAACCCTTTAAAAAGGTGGAAACTGACTCCAGCCAGCATTAAAACATTGTAAATGTAACTCCGCCCCCAAATCAATTGATCTTTGTAGTCTCTAAATATTAATTACCATCGTCCCCTATTCAAAAATCGGAATTAATATTGCTGAAAGTTTGAAAATAATTTTTGCAATGACTCAGAAAGCGTACCACAAGTCCATTTTACTTAAAGTTCAACCATCGAAACTGCTGATTTTCGTGTGTCTTTAAAACCAATAGAAAACCCGCATTTCTGGTATATAGAATTTTCGGTTTCAAAAAAGGTAACCCCCTGAATGCGTACCCTTTACATTTAACAACCCCCTTTGATCGTACTACGCGTATAAAAAACGATATAAATGCAATTTTATTTGTACGTGAATTTGGAAAAAGAAAATTCAAGTCTCCCATGTGAGGCTTCCGTTAAAACTTAAGTTAAATTCGGCGGTGCAAACGGCCATAAGATCGTTAGGTGCTTTCGGAGACTTTAAAGTCAAGAGGATCTGTCGTTCTTTAGCAGAATTGCTCTTATCGATATTTAATCTCTGATACACGTGAAAATGGTGATCATTCGGACACTTGATGTATTACTGAAGAACATTTGGAGACAGTTTTAGAAAAAATTTCACCAGTACTTGTCGGTCCCACCCTGCTAGTTTTGGAGCTAAAATTGGAAACATTCATTCTGTATGAGTACCATGAAAATGATTAGATTTAAATTATCCCTCAATCTTCAACAGATGTATACAGAAAATAACAGAGGTTGTGTTGCATCAAACATGCGATTGTGTAGGTACCCCAGTTTTCCTTTTGGGGCCAGCTAAGTATCCAAGCATTCCCCCTAGATACGTGTTTACTTTTGGTTCGTTCATTACTGGTCGAACTGACTGCTAAATAATACTATAAAATCTTGGTAATTACAGGAAATGGAAACAAGAAATGCGGGTTTTCTATTAGTTTAAAAGGCGCGTTTTAGACAGTTTCGTTGGTTCGGCTGTCAATTTCATATAAATAGCTGAAACGCATTATAATAGCCGAAAGAGATACTTAGTTTAAAGCGTACACATCTTCGTACAGGAAAATTTAAATAGTTACGAAGAAATACGTAGGATCTTTGAAATTCTGTGACGGCCCTATGCTCTTTTATGTAGTCGATATGGAAAATAAAAATGAATAAAAAATATATTAAAAAGGTGTAATAGATTGCGTGGATCAAAAACAAGCATTTCTTCCAAGGAGGATTCATGAAATGGCCTGAAGGTGGTTTATTTGAGAATGAAGACTTGTAATGAAACAATAATAAAAGCGCTTATTCTTCTGCTCCACATCATGAGGTTGTGATAAATAAACGATAAGCTAATTATTGTTGACCTTATAGTTTTGAAATAAACTGCGGTAGTTACGAATAATAATTAGTATTAGACGTCTCTTCATTCGAAATGAAACTTCATATTATAATGCAACCTGGGTAACTTGAACCTCATATATCTATATTTCAGCGAAACGAGAATATTCAGCATGCGTACAATTTATATATTTTCATTAAATTGTGATACTTTCCATTTTTAGACCTTTCCCACAGAAAATATATACCTACGCACTGCGTATAATAAGAATATAAATGTAAGGCATCCGAAAGGATTTGAATAATGACGCCCGTTTACGTTAACAAAACAGCATAAATTACATTAATGCGCTCAAAAATTACATTGTATACCTTCAGTCGGATGGTTTTCACGAACAAACTTTTCTTCAGACATTAAAAAACTGTTTATATACCTCATCTCGTAATAAATATACACCGAACCATTTAGATTTCGGACTGAAATTTACATTTCCACTTTAACTTTATGAAAATTTCAGAAAACCTCCTAATTCTCGTCCCCAGAGCGATTAACACTTACGAAAATGCAATATTCTCCAAAGAAAGTTTAGCAAAAGTAACCTACTCGCAACAAATTTTCTTTATCTTAAACTTTATTCGCTATCTACGGCTTAAGAAAATTTTAGTGTCATATTTCCGCGGGGTGGCCTAATTTATAGCGACGCCTCTCGTAAACGTGGAACTAGAAAATACAAGTTTTAGTATAAATCAGTAACTTTAATTAAATCACGCATTTTTTGATATACGACACGATGGTTTTCCTTATAAAAATCGCCACATTTTTGCTTTCCTGCATATTTTATCAAAGGAAACCCCTTTTCTACTAAAACAGTAGGTATATACCACAAAATTTATAGATCTATATATAAACTATCAGATTTACTTATGGAGTTTCTTAGAGTTTGATGAACCTATATAAATCAAACACAGACATCGAGCTACGGGTCAATACGTTAACGGTTCAGCTTCATGTCAAACACTCAAAGTAATTGTTGAAATAAAAACGTCTATTCTCACAAATCCGTATTGAATTATCAGTCACTTTCGTTTAAGATAATGCTTGTTATGTTAAAATAGAAGCTTTTAAAATTAATGAACGGATCAATTGTCAATATGACACGTTTACGACCATCTTTATAGCGATATGAATTTTCCCTACCGGTCCGCACATGATTGTAACGTGTAAGCCTACCGATGACGATAATGCAATTGGTTATACCATAGAGTAAATAACTCCATGGTTAGGTATACAAATTGAAGTCACGGAGAAGCATTGGCGTACTAAAGTAAAGATTATAATAAAAAGCCCTCTTTTTCGACTTTCCTCTAGCTATTTAAAAACATTTTTCCCTTCTATTCCTACCGGTCGTACTTCTTGCTAACATTAGCCAATCAACAGCACTAGAAAAACCGGCCCGCCCCCATCTCTTCGATAAAGTAAGATCTTTGTTTACTTAAGCGAACACCCGTTTATTCAAATTAGCGCTTACGGAGCGATAACAAAATCCTTATCGCCAGACCAGATTTAAAACCTTAAAAAAAACACTTAACGCAGTGATTTCCAGATCATTACTGCAGCTGCAGATAGCAGTAAAAACGTCCGCATGACGTAGTTGCATAACAATATTTTTGGCATATCGTTTTAGAGATTTTACAAAGCCGATAGTGCCGACAATGAGAGCGAGCCACCCTGTAGTTGAAAATTTACGTGCTGTAAACGTAATTTAGGTTTAGCATTGGAAGTTGCAAGCGGGATATTGTGTACAATGTTGTAATTATTCGTTTAGGACACTTTCTTAAATAGCCTCTGAATTTCAGGATTTTATTTAGTGAATTTATATAAGTAATTTCTAGGTGGTTATTGTATCTAATGAGCGTATGCAATTAAAAGAACGCATAAACAAGGAAACACTTAATTTAAAATCGACGTACAAAAGCTGCTATCGGGCAAATTAATTGGACGATTTTGATAAAACGACACCTGCATTGAGAAGCGCTACGCATATGGAAATTAATTCGGCGACGTAGTTGGTTATTCGTTTTTCGTAAGTCAATAACGAGGCGGATTAATAGAGTGGAGGTGCGGATCGATTAAATAAGTGGACCAAGTTAAATACGCGGCTGTTCGGGTGATTTATGAATGCTTGCGTAATTCGTTTGTTAGGCATGCTGTCTCAAGTTGAGTGGATAGACGTAGTCAATCTGTTTATGTCAAGGGTAAGTTCTGGCAAGTAGTTTAAAATTTCAATAAATCTCATTGTCCAGTTTATGAATGTGTTTGTGCCCGTTCAGCCAAATTTTTAATCACAATTTTGTCGGATGGTCCATTGAAGGATTTAATTGCAAGTGTCAAACAAAAAAATGACAGGACACCATGTATATAAGAATATGTTAATTAATAAAGTGTACATTCGGGGGATTTTCTACGAATATGCACAGAGTTGATTTATTATATTTGACTTATTAATTCCTTTGTTTTTGATTCTTTAAATGAAGTGATGAAGATGTTTTGGGAAATGAGTGGGTTACGTAGTATTTATTAATTTTTCACCTGTGTATGTATATTTATATTTTCTTGTTGTTTGATTACGCTTGTTAATAATGTTTGTAATTTTTGAATTATTCAACACCTATCTGATAAAAAATAAAATGTATCTATCTATCTATCTATCTATCTATCTATCTATCTATCTAATTTGTTGTCTTAGTGTCTATATTTCCTTTTAGAATGGTATGTAATTGCGTATTATTTTCTTATTTAAATTTTTTTTAATTTGTACAATTTAGATAAGACGCTTTAAGTACGGTCAAGTTTGCGTTATTTAAAATAAGTCAATATTTTTTAAGAGCTATTATCAACGTTTTCAGATAACTTATTATTTTCTCAAAAAAAGAACCATGGTACCACAGGAAGTACCGCAGAGCCTTAAGTAACATAACCTTAGGCGGCAGACGATTTTAGCATATTCGGAATAGGCCAGGGGTCGGCAACCTGCGGCATCTTTTGAGATTAAAGTTGCCGGCTCTCCGTATTTATCTAAGAAATTAGATTCATTTGTTTAACGAAATCAAAATACACTTGCAGCAAATAATTATATAATCTGTGAGCACTTCTGGATTGTTTTAGTTTTTTATTATAGCAGCCTACTCCTGATTGTATAAACACGTAACTAATAATTATGAGTTAGGTACTGTTGTTGAAAATATTGAATAAAACTGCGGGTTTAAGCACAGGGCACCCTTATAAAGCATTGAAGGAGAAACAAAGATAACGAATAGCGAATAAAATAGTGGTAGTTCCATTTGAAAAGAATATTATAGCCGTTTGAACAAATGACATTGAAACAAGTAAAAATATGCAGGATGTTCTATTTAAAAAGATCAGTTATTTATTGACATCGTAAAAATGGGACACCCTGTACATTCAAAAATAATTCCTGTAGATCCGCAACCACCAATATTTTTTACCAGGTATCAGCTATGTAGGAAAAACCGACGCACTGTTGCAGGACCCTGTATATAGCCAAATACTATAATATTGAATCAAAAATTTTTTGTGGCTCTTTAAAAACTGGGAAATTTTGTAAATTGTAATTTTTGGCTCTATCGTTTCAATAGTTGCCGGACCCTGGGAAGGCCAAATTGGAACTCCATCTGTGAAAATTGGTGACCCACTTTCGTTCAGTGGATTTCGAGCTAGCTCCCTTACTATTAGTGAAAGTTCAAAGTTTCTACCGTCCGAGCAGCCACCGAAAATTTTTTTTATCTTATTTATGAAGCCACTTCGAGTCATTGAATTCAGGTTATTAAAGAAGTGAAGTTTCCTGAAACTATCAGCGAGTGTTTTTGTGTTGTTGATAAGAATATCACAAACCTTTGACGACTAGATTGTTTGGATTATTGAAATTAAAACTGTAAGTAATTTAAGATTTTTTTGTTTTTAATTAGCGACCGCCTGCGTGCGGGGTATTATGTCCAAACAAGCTTTGTAAGATTCTCTTTCTTTCAGAGATTTGGTTCAATTTTGTTTCATGTGTATCGGAATCAATTAATTGTTTGTCTGTTCAAATCGATCCTTTGTGCGATCCACATAGCCTTGATGCCAGTTTTTTCTATTCCAATATTTATCTCAGGTGTTAATTAAAAGTTGTAATTCTTTGTAATCTTCGGAAGTCTTTCTTCTAGCAGATGCCGGATAAAAATATAAGGGTTGATTTAGCCCCGCTCCTCCTCAGCGAGGTTTGTGCTTAAAGAAGTATTGGACATTGAGCGGGCCTTAAAAACCGACCCAAAAATGTCTACCAGCTCTCGAACTAAGGGATCAAGCAATATCAAAACGAAATTAAATCCATACGTAACTTTACAACAAACAAAACTCACTGGTCGACCGATCTCTTAGTTACCCCGAAGATACCGAAATCTGAAAAGTGACTGAATACGTTTTATCAAAGAATGTAAAAATTATGCGCAACAAACCGGTGAACCCGGTGAGGTTAGAGAAGGTTTCTTGTCACTATCTGTAATGAAAATAAAGAATCCATAATAATGGTAGTATCCATCCATCAAACTTTCAGTGTAATTGTACCATTTATAGCACACATAACTGAAACGGGATTGAATTTGATACTGAAAGTAAAACGCTTTGAGTATTTGTACTTAAAATTCTATACACAATATAAATTACGTAATTCACTCTAATCCTCCTTAATGAAACCCGTAAAAGTGCAGAATTAAACGTTTTATAGCCTTATAAGGTCAATTACTCGAGCTTCGGTATATAACAAACGAATCACAAATTAGACTCCGAGTAGGAAGGAAAAAGATACTTTTAATTACCGGTAATAACGATTTAGTCAAAAATAATGACTTTAATTTATCTATTAATAGTATAAATCAAGCTTTTATATTTCAGGCAAGTTATAGTGACGATATTCAGTAGGTAACATCACGGAAAGCTAGTATTTTTCACGCAGGACACGACTACTAGAACTACAGCCCAGTCAGGTGCATTACTGGTAATTCGCATTAACATAATTCTCCCTTGTTAACTAAATTAGTCAATATGCCGGCATGGTTGAGACCAACATTAGTGATTCAAGTCATGAACATGTAGTGCTCGACAAAAAAAAACTCATATCTGTCACATCTAAATTGTATAAAAACATCGTATTGCGACAACTAAAACAATTTTTCACAGAGGCTATGTTCACATCACAGCTATATAATCAGAACTAATAAAGCTTTGTCCTTTTAGTAGGATGAATCTAGAGACATTCCGTTTTTGTATGGCATAAACAAGCTTAGTCTACTTCACTAAAAGCCGGCCTAAATGTTTTTAGCTGTACGAGATTAAAACTTTTTGCTATTCCACGACATACAAATACAATCCTTTTTAGCGCATTTCCACAAAAATAAAAAAAAAATGCGCTATTGTGGCCACTTTGTCCGTCCGTCCGTCCGTCCGTCCGTCCGCTAACTTTGCGACGCTACTAGTTTTTTATATTAAGAGCTATTGTTCTACTTTTTTCGCTATTTGGTTCGTTATGGTGTCGAGTCTTGTACCAAGGAAGGAATTTTTTCTGTACCGCTTACAAAAAAAGTTATTGTAAAAAAACAAAAAAAACCGTTTTTTACATGTTCCATAATTTTACACTTTTGCCGTTTATTAACGATCCTAGAGATCGTTTATAATTTTGCATTGCTATCTGTCGCCTGCCGGTTGGTCTCTCCGTCTGTTCCTTTGTCTGTCTGTCCATCTATCTGTCCGTGTGAACGATAAATTTGTTTAGAAATGTTCGATCTCTTTTACATCTCCGTTAGTTATGAACTGAATTGCATGAAATTCAATATGGGCATAGATTTAGCCATATAATACGCAATGCCAAAAGTTGGATCGAATCGATTTAAAATTCACAGTGCCCTTTTCGCATCTCGACCATTTATAAACCGAATTGCAAACTTTTTTACTTATAAAAGTATTTGAATGAAATTTGATACATAGGCACATGGAATAAAGGAAAATCAAACGCCAATTTCAAAATTTGGTTTTGCGCATGCGCAGTGCCAACTTTTTTATTTATGGAAGAATTTAAACGAATTTTGATACATAGGCACTTGGAATAAAGGAAAATCAAACGCCAATTTCAAAATTTGGTTTTGCGCATGCGCAGTGCCAACTTTTTAATTTATGGAAGAATTTAAACGAAATTTGATACATAGGCACTTGGGATAAAGGAAAATCAAACGCCAATTTCAAAATTTGGTTTTGCGCATGCGCAGCTCCAACTTTTTTATTTATGGAAGAATTTAAACGAAATTTGATACATAAGCACTTCGAATAAAGGAAAATCAAACGCCAATTTCAAAATTTGGTTTTGCGCATGCGCAGTGCCAACTTTTTTATCTATGGAAGAATTTAAACGAAATTTGATACATAGGCACTTGGGATAAAGGAAAATCAAACGCCAATTTCAAAATTTTGTTTTGCGCATGCGCAGTGCCAACTTTTTTATTTATGGAAGAATTTAAACGAAATTTGATACATAGGCACTTGGGATAAAGGAAAATCAAACGCCAATTTCAAAATTTGGTTTTGCGCATGCGCAGTGCCAACTTTTTTATTTATGGAAGAATTTAAACGAAATTTGATACATAGGCACTTGGGATAAAGGAAAATCAAACGCCAATTTCAAAAATTTGGTTTTGCGCATGCGCAGTGCCAACTTTTTTATTTATGGAAGAATTTAAATGAAATGTGATACATAGGCACTTGGAATAAAGGAAAATCTAGCGCCAGTTTCAAAATTTTATTTTGCGCATGCGCCGTGCCAACTTTTTTATCTATGGAACTATTTAAGTGAAATTTGATACTTAGGCGCTTGGAACAAAGGAAAATCTTAGTTTATTAGTTAGTTATAGTAAATTAGTTTTAAAATTTAGGTTTGCGCATGCGCAGTTCCAACTTTCTTATTTAGAAAAGCATTGAAATGAAATTCTTCTCATAAACTGAAATTGAAGTAGCACGTCAAAAATGGATTGCCCATGTGCAACGCTATCTTTCATATTTGTGGCCGGATTTTTACGATTTTAACAGAAGTTGCATCTTACAAATGGGAAATGAATGCAAGTGGAAATGCGCTTTATGTAAATCGTTTACGATTACTTTTTAACTTGTTCACTGTAGCGGTGAAAAATCACAAGCTGTGATAATTAGCAATTCGCCTTAATCCGTTGACGTCGCGACGCCTATTCAGTAAAATTTGCCGTAGTGAATTCGCGAGATAATCCCTACCTTTTAATTACACTAGGATTCGGCCGGTTCACAAGAAGAAGAAATAAATGGAACAGACATGCCCGCATTGCATTGCAACCCCCATTCGCATTCCTCAATCATAAAACAAAAGTATTTTTTGCAATGATTGCCCCCGTTTTAATTATAGCCGGTCGCAAGCATCACTTGAACTCACAACCCTTTTTCAGATAGCTTTTAAGGATATCACGTGTGCAGGTCTTATGAAGGCGCAGCTAAACATAAATCGCAATATTGGCCCTTGTATAATAAAAGCCTCTGAGATATCACGTCCTAGCAGTCCCCAGGCAACAATACCATACGCAATGGTGGAATAGGATCTATCCGTAAAAAAGACTGAGTTTCATCATCCAACATAAATTTTAGTACACAACCGTCGATCTAATTTTTACATGGGCGATCTCCCGAAACGAGAATAACGTATGTTCAATAATATACTATAATGCTACTCTTTATCTAAAGAAAAAATTTTACTTACAAATCTGTTCAGACGCGGGAGATTAAAGAAGTTTTTATTTTCTCCAAAGATTGCGATTTAATAAGAAAACTTTTGATTGTCTATCAACTTCCTTTTAATTCCACTTCAACTAAGTTTTTATTCTTCAAACAATTTTTTTTGTTGGGGTATACGGACGAGAGATTCGCTTTAGCTCTAAATTGCACTTAAAATTAATTTTAACTTACCTGGTTACACCTTTTAAAATTTAATATTACGTTAATTCCAATATAGCTAGATAACCTTGTTAAAATTTAATTACAAGATTAATGAAGAGTGCCGGATTTATTGTCGAGAAGCATTGAGGGGAAAATAGAACGTTAATCCGGATTAAACTTTGTTTTCATTTTCTGTAAAAAGAGCAGATTCGGTCAATATCGAAATAAACACGGTTAAGCTCTTCCGCTGGCTAACAATCGCTCACTTTCGCCCTTCTGCGACAGTTATACTGGTTTATATACTTTCGATCCGATTAGTAACCAAAACAATTTAACAAAACTGTGTACGAAGAAGCGTCTTTCGTATCTCTGATCCCAACGCCGACCATTAATCACCGAAGCCCTGTAACGTTTTTAAATTAAACAAAACGTTAAACCAATTTTTTTTATTTCATTTATTTAAACGATACTCGACAATTGCACCCCCAACTTGGATTTTGCAACTCAATAATTTGTTACCAGTTTAGATATACAATAACATAGTCCAGCACAAGGCCACTGTTTGTTGCTGCTTTCGATTCTCTAGAAATTAAAAAGATCGAGATCATGATCTGTAGAGTTTCGTGTGCCTCAAAAAATATTCCAAAATACTTTTACACTTTGAGGGCTTATCTGCGATCTTAGCGCTTTTACAAAACACAGCCATTTATAAAGTTGTTGGATCTCGTAACAATTAGTCATCCTGGTTGAGGTTTCCAAAACGTGGGATCTCCGAATTATACAGTTCGCGTGATACTGATGATATCTGCATTAATTGCTTTTAGCACATCTTCCGCCTATAATAAGAGAAATTGTTTTGGGGGTCGTGGGTATGTGCAGTCACCCGGCAGTAGAAGCCCACTAACAAACATAGTTACGATAGGATAGTGGATAGTAAAAAGTGTTTCGGCCCTTTTCGCCATTTTGTTTTTCGTTTTTGATTTACTCTGACACGGCTACCGGGGTATCCAAAGAACAAGGAACAAAATTACCTATGGCTTGTTTTCAGTTGCATGTAGATTACAGACTGTGTGCGAAATAAGAGGGTGGCCTCAATATCTCTTTTATTTGGCGGGATACGAAAAATTTGTTTCCATTCCATATTTGACATTCTGATCTATCCGATCGCATTTTGAAACTGCTGGTACCACCTCCGGTTTAACCGGAATGGAGGTAACTTTTGTTTTTCAAGTGCAATGCTTATGTTTTTTTCAAATCTTTTCCATTTATTGCTTCGTGCGGGTGGTATCTGTGCTAGGCACAGCAAATTCTTTTGTATATCAACCTTATGCATATTCTATGTTGTAGTATAGTACATTGATTGCTTTCCCAACATCTTTTAGAAAACATAGTCATTGTATTAAGTAAAACAAAAATTCATCGATTTCCGGATTAACCGGAAGTGATACCAGAAATTTCAATATGTCATCCGATAGAACGTGATGTTGCATACAAAATTATATTTGACCATTTTTTCGGACGTGAACCTATTATCTCGAACACACTGTATAGTACATCTACAATACTGTACCTTTTTTCATTTTTGGTTTCTTTTTGGTACCAGATCCAAATAACAAAAAGCCTTTAGAAAAGAGTCTTAACATGGCACTTCAATTTCAATTTAAAGCACATTTTTTTAAACCGAAATAACTTAGTTAATGGGGAGGAAGCTCTTTACACATAAAGATTTAATGGCCGCCTGGTATACATTCAAAATCCCCCGACACTATTCTTTGACATAACCAACAGATTACCTTTTTTGAGTACCTTCTTCCGACACCTCGTTTTCAAGGAATTTGCTTCGACTTCACCAATAGATATGTGTCGTTCAATCGATTCATTTTGCCTTTAAGAGTAGTTTCCTCGGACAAACCGTTTTCGAGATATTCGTTCTTAAAGTTTTGACATTACCAATGGATATATTTCTTCCAGACGTCCCAATCGCGCTTTGTGAGTACCCTCTTCCGACAATCCGTTCTGGAGATATTATAAGGGAATATATCTGATCACGATAAGTTCGATCACAAGACCACTATGGTTGGTAGAAATTAATTCCTTTCATTAGTGTACCATGAAGGATAAAACCAGTTCCACTCCCCCCCCCCCCTTTTGATAAGGGGTCAGAAAAGAAGGGTGGTAGTTAGTAGAAAACAGTGCCTTTCGTTGAAACCTTTAATTAGAATACCATGAAAGATAAAATTAATTTCTACCCCCACCCTCCTCCCTCCTCACCCTGGTCCCGTCACCTGCCGATCTTGAAAATGAGTCGCGCGGGAAACCATTCCCCTAGAAGTAGTTCAAAACGGCAAAAGTGGCCCCGGACGGACGGACAGACAAAACGCAAACAATAGCACATTTTTTTAATTCCTAAAAAAAGGCGCTAAAAATGCATTGTTTTACAATGTTCGATGTTTTGATCAAAAAACCTTTTTAAGCGCATTTTCCAACGAAATTGGGCCACTTTTTCTGTCGATCCGTCTGTCCGTCGGTCCGAGGCCTTCACTACTCCTACAGTTTTCAATATATTTAGTTCGTTCTTTTTAATTCGGTAGCTTATACCTATGCCACCTTAGCGAAGAACAATCTCGACAATTAATGTGCGCATGCGCAGTCTTTTGAGCTTTCATTTATCAACGTTTCGTTACATTTAAAGCTAAGGGTTTGTTATCTTTCTTCCGCTAATTATAAGGGTGGTTGTGTTCTGCTTTTCTGCATTTTGTTTCCCGGCAGATACCGTTAATTAATTTGTGCTTCCGGTCGGTTTCAAAAATTTCATTCGCCAGAAACCGACCGCGGCGCCGCTGACCGTATCCCCGACGTGTTATATGTGGCAACCGTTCCGAATTCTTTTCCAGGGACAAGGTCGCATTCTCCTGGTGGCGCCCGCGTCTACCGCCCCGTTTCGTATGTGTTGGAGAATCTACCATCCCGTTACGCCCGCTTGCGTTTAAGTTTAAAGTGATTTAACGTTTAATTTAAAACCCACCGGTTGCGTGCGAACCACCGGAGTTCGTCGCAATGTTCTTCCTATGAATAGCAGTGCGGAAATCCAACCGTTTGTTAAATAGTTGTGCAAGTAGTTTGAAATATCAAACACTATCCTTTAATTTCTAATTTAAGCCACCAAATTTACGAAGATAAATATTCCTCATGAAGTTGACGATGTTCGCGCTTACTCAATTCCATATGCCATTACGATAGATTTTGACACTACTAAAGAACCACATAGTGCTACTTTCCGTGATAGGAATTCAATGCAACAAGTTCGGGTAGCTGAGAGTAGCTTTTTTGAACTCTAGGATAAACGAGATCCGGGTCCACTTGAATGCCCTTCAGAAGATGTTAATCCCTTAGAAAAAGTTTCACAGCCCTTTTTCGATATCGATGAACAATCCTACATTGCATTCTATATACAAACCAACGTGAAATTATATAAATTGTAACGAGCGATCAAAAATGCGTTGCTGTCGAGTCGCCTTTGGAAGTTCAAGTTAAGTACGATTTCCCATGTAAACAAAAATTCCAAAGGTGACTCGACAGCAACTCATTTTTGATTGCATTGTATTTATAAAGTTTTACGAAGTCGCTGACTATTACAGCCGCCACTGGGAGAACATTCATTTTGGAAGTTTAAACTCAAAATGTTTCTTCAGAATCACTTTTATCAATCTAAAAACGGAAATCACAGCTAAAACCCAAAGCTGACCTGATATGTGGATAGTGGTGAAGTAAACTAACGTGAAACTTTAACGTTGGTATTTTAGCGTGAAGTTGTTAAGCGAGAAAGTTATGCTTTCTCCCAATCGTTCGATCGTTTGCTCGCTCGTTTGCTCGCTCGTTTGCTCGCTCGCTCGCTCGATGGCTTCATGTAGATAATTTAAAAAAGAACGGATGGACCGAATTGCATGAAATTCCAACTGGACATAGCTTTAGCGATATAATACGCAGTGCCATTCAGTGTCTTTTTAGCGCATGGGAGGGGGGGTTAGGAAATGACTATTCTGCATGGTACTCTCAAAGGGCAGTTAGGAACGACAAGACCATATGCGATGTGAGAACTTAAGTGTCCAGTTCTAAAAAATGAGAGTCGCGGAAGAAGGTACCTAAAGCTACCTAAAGGGACACTTTTTGGACAAAGTGTTATACAATGTTATCATCTAATTCTAGTTAAAACTAGTTTTTTTGTCGTCAAGATCCAGTATAAAAAAAAAGTAATGCAGTTCCTGAATCTGCAGGCCTATGTTTGTGCCAGTTCTAAGTAAGTGCACCTGAATATCGCAAAAGTTTTACGATCTGATTTATTGGATTATTGAAAAATTGTAAGATTTCCGTATTTGATTGTCTGTCGAACGACTGCGTACGTGGTATGTGTAAAATCAGGCCCTAAATGCCTTTATTCCAGCATTCTTGTTTTAATTTCTTTTGTCTGTTGCGGAATAAACTTTTGTCTTTGTTAATTCATTAACTGTGTATGTGTAATCGAACCCAAAGTACGAGTCAGATAGAATAGCAATCAAAATCAGATTTGGTTGCAAGAGGAAAATTTAATTTTTAATTTAATGTGCGCCCTCGTTACATGAATATTGTCCGATTCTTCTGGGATCGATCATCTGACACTTTACGTCCCACGTATGACAGTTGAAAGGGTACAGGTCCACCAAATTTTTGAGAGGTTCTTTTACTTTTACCGTAAAGTGGAATTGCAGATGACGTAAAGGTGGTATAAAATATGGAAAAGAAGTCCCCATTTGATGTTTCAGGTTGGGCCTGCTAACGAAGAGAAAATGAAAAACAGAAAGTAAAGCTTAGATATGCATACGAGATTAGATGGATACCAAAAACAGACATTTGATGAACTCAAATTCCATGAATAATATTCTTCAGAGCAGCCCACTGGATACAGTAGATAATTAACCTAATTATACACTTCGGCTATAATTAAAATAAGTTTTTGATTTAACAGCGTAAATTTTAATCAACGTGTAAACGTACGAAGGGTTTTATTTTCCGATAAATTTGTTATGAGCACTTATGGTCTCGGGGAGTTTGCTTAGACCCTTTTATGTATATTACCTGCGAATATCAGAGTGCTGGCGCGGCATATAAAAACTTGCATAATACGTAATTATAACTACGAGGTCGTTTTTGCTCTTGAAACGTTGTTAAATCACAATTAATAATGTATATTCCTCTCCAAGTATTATTTAGTGTTCGTATTCAATTTGCATTGAGAACATAGAGAGTTCCACACAAGTTTCTATTGTTCAAATTCGATCGCTGCTAATTTGCATAGCAAACCTCTAAAATCATACTGCTGAGAAAACTTCCTGTGCTTCGGCACGAGGTACATTGTGATAGGGTTGGGGGTTGATTTAACACGTCGGGAAGATAATAATCGGGACTTTTCGCGCTTTGTGCTGTAATTTGTATAGTCCCAGTTTCTCAGATTATGTTCACTCAATCCGCAGATTATAGGGTAGGGTATTTTAACCGAATATTACTGATATTCAATTCAAATTCTGCCCATTTTGTAGTTTTTAGATTAGCCTGGCAAAGTTAAAGAAGTAGCAAAAGCAACTGCCTGACAAGAATTAATGCATATTACTTGTCGCGACCAACTGTAACCATTGAATAAAATAGTGTTTTTATTCAATGCTGTAACTCAATACTGAAACGCTAGCAGGAACTCTCGAAAATAGGAATTGGTAAGTGTATTGGAGGTGTTGGAGTGCGAATCTAAACGGCGTTCTATTGCAAACTTCTTTAGAAGTTCTTTAAGGGTTAATGTTAAACCGTGAATACATGTGACATGTTTATTACGCAATAACCTGCATTTGTGCACGTACACGTCTTCATTAAAATACGAGTTGTTCTGTTTCAGTCGAATTGCTCTTTCCATAGTTGACAGAGAATCACGGCTGTGCTCTCAACACAGTCTAGAGAGTATCGTCATTTACTAACACCTTTCTTTTATGTGCCTTAAAATTTAGCAAGGAAAACATTTTTTTGCAAATCGACCAGAAAGAGACGATTTATAATAAACTCTGGCCTATAGAACCCAATTCGACTGGATTGTATCAATAATAAAAATAAAAATCAGTATTTTAAAATTACTTATGACGTTTAAGGAGTTTAAGAAACCATAGGACTCACTTGGACTTTGAAGGGCGACCAACTTTTGCACTTTGAACGGTGATGAATCTTTGGAGTTCGAACAGTGAGCAACACATACATTGATTTTCATTTCTAATTTTTCTTTTTATATATATCGTATGAACTGTCCAATAAAAGACAATTTATTATTGTTATTATTATATTATTTACCTTTAGACTTTGAACGGCAAGCAATCTAGTAAACGTACACTAACTTAACGGCACCCGAATTCCACCTTGTGGTATGTTACGTGGAGTTGAGTTAGGATATCCCTATATGACGATCACTTGCTTTGGTCACGAATACTCAGCATACGCTATCCATGAGGTAATGAATATTATTCGATATGCATGAATGCCTTATAATCTCTACTCCTCTTCACTAAACAAGTTCAAAGTTGTGACGAAGCACCTATTTTCCGCCTTGAAGTTTACATACTTTCATGACCACTCGATATGTGAACATCCGGTATCTAGAAGAGTTTTAAATTGACCGCTTCGTTACGAAAAGTGTCGTGCCGAAAGTATTTGTGTTTGATCTAGTAGTTGAAGAAGTTACGAAAGCTGTAATTAATTCGCTGTTCATATTATTATATGAGGCAAATTAATATTTTCAGCTCCGCCAAGCCATAATTAGCCGATTGTAGTACCCTATGTTAATTGAAAACAAGCTTAAAACTAGTCGAGACCATGTTTATCACCATTCTATTGCCCAACTAACAGTAACTGATTAAATGAGTAGCAGTAAACAGCATCCGATTAAGCCGTGAGGGATCTTAAATCTCTTAATTATTTTAAGACCAATTACAGATTTTTAGGACTTCCGCAGGTCGTACAATTAATTAAGGAAGTTTTAATGTTTGGATGTAGATAACGGAATACACTGTGTCGGTCCCTCCATGAAATAATCGAATTTTATAAAAGATAAACTGTTGTTTAGAAGGGATCTTTTGCCTTTTTGCACTTTAGCAAGTGACGTTTGTAAGTACCGTAATTCTTTCCTATAAATTTATTTTTGCAACCGTACCGTATTTGAATCTTTCATTTTACATTTTTTGCACGGTGTGGTATTTGGTCTCCGTATTTACTACCATACCGTTTGATTTTGAAAGTAGTAAGCCTTTGCTATTTTCAGTTCAATTAATTATAAGAGGGGGAAAATTGTCTCACTTTCCTGCAATTCCCATATGCACCTATAAAATTCTCCTTATGTGATGGTTTTGTCCGTCTATCCGGCTGTCTGTTCCTCGTCTAACTCGAGAACCCAAAGAGACAGCGATGTCAAACCTTCGCCAACCGATTTCAACGAGTTCAAGGATCAGTGATGTTGAATATGAGCCGAATGAAAAGTTTGGTTTCCGAATGCGACCTGAATGACAAGAAAATTGTATGCGATTCTTCGTATTTTGTTTAGATCCGCTTTATGGGTTTATTTTATGAAGCAGCTAGTAAAATTAATAAGGCAAGTATTAAAATAAAAATAACTTCTTTAAATGTGCGGAAAACTCAAAGGATGGAGATTTTAATAATCGCCCAAATTCCAATATAATGCACTTAAAAGAGTTCGGTGATCAATGAATACTATTTTGTTTTTGCGCGGAAAGTCTAGAAAATAATACAGTTTTCTCTTTTTGTCAGGTTCAATTTTCCTGTGATATACGCGAGAGGTAATCTCAATACGCCACATCCACACGCCGCCGTTCCAATAAATGAAAGAATAGGAAAATATAAGCGAACGATATGTTTGCTCAAACGATGAATTGGGTTTAGAATATAAAATATGGCCCGGATTAACCCTCATTATATGCGAAAGTTTGATTAATGTATTCCATAAGAAAAAGGTAAAGAATTTAATAAATAGTCCCTCGTCTGCAATTTTTCCAAAATAATGCTAAAGATTTGCATGAATAATGACAGGCTCCTTTTATAGTTTACATTTACCAACAACCATATAACATACTTTAAACAAAATAGACTTCTACACACAATTCAAATACAGTTTTGAAAGATCCTAATGTCACCCGAAGGAGGCTATTTTTCATATTTAATATGAAAGCTCTAAAACGTCAAATGAAACTCTAAAGAAGCACAATAAAAGCTTAAATGTAATCGTTATTCTGTATTCGCACGCGACAGACAATGCGCCAAGTGCATACAAAACATATTGAAAACCCCGAAACCGTTTACTTTCTTGCTTAGAAATCAAAAATAGCTCCCCTCTAAATCCGTGTGGAAAATCCGTTTAACCTAAGGCATCCGACGCATACTTATACATAAACGCTAAAATAAATGGAGGTTATCACGCACATTTCATTTCATAGTACATTATGCAAATGCATTGCATGCTTGTAGAATTTATATGGTGTAAGGGGAGATGCAGATGAATTTATATCTTTACGACAGTTTTATTTTTTTAAACATTATTTAGGTGCGTTATTTAAACAAAACAACGATTTCCTACCGATGAGGTCGTTTATATTTCTTAAAAACGCTTATCAAAATGGAACACCTAAATAGCGTGAGGGATTTTAAATCCATTTATGAATAGACCTAATTTATAGAGAAATCAATTACCGGAAATAACTCCGGGTTCTGTGTAATAAAGTGGCGAGTGTACGTCTTCGTTTTTTTGTCGACCTTTTTTTGGACGGATTTCAATTCCATGACTGTTTATTTGTGTTTGTTTAGGGAGCATTCCCCACTGGGCAAAGTCAAATATACAACTGCCTTGAAACATCAGATCGATGTATTATTTTAATAGGAAAGAGACACTTCAATGGATCTTCTTTTTTATCATGACCTATTACTGAATTATTTGCTTGTCTATCGTCATTACATTATTTATTGATCAACTAATTTTTTATTCGTTATGTAAACTGAAAGTCAGATGGTGGGTTTAAAAGTCGATAAGAACAATATTTGCATGGTCGACTGTATTTACCTCGAGATTGCAAAAATGTGTATTTAGGTAAAATAAACTGGCCGCTGGAGTACCGTTAAGCGTGTAAGGAAGGGGGTGATATATTCACGCTTTAAAAAGGCAGTCATGTTCATGGCTGGTCTATAAGAGAGTGTCATTAAAGGAACGGTGCTTACGGTGTTCTATTAAGCTGTTAGTGCGTGTAATTAAGGTTGGCAAAAGTAAGCGTGTATATGCAAAAGCCTGTGAACTTTAAAGGAAAACAAGGGTAACACTAGTATGTGTTTCCGGCGATTAGGCGAAAGAAATTACAAATTGACATAATGTTCAGAGGATTCTATTAGTAAAGGGCACAGGTCACATCTATGGAACCGTTAATTGGACAGCTTAGGGAAAAAGACTTTGTTAATAAAAGAGACCAAGCGAAAACCCTGGAAATTATTTTCAAGTTTCTAGGTTTGCCGCTAGAGGGGGTACGATTCATGGTTAAGTAGGAAAAGATTTTTTCCTCAAATATACCCAACAAACACCATAAACAAGTTAAAAACGTGGTCACTCGAGACCGACGAAACGCACTTTCGCCGCACAGAATCAATAATAAGTCGGAAAGGAAGTGATTAATCCAAAATATCTGTGGTCGTCTCGGGGCTGCGCCCCACATCAAAGAAACCACAACGAAAAAGCTCAAAGTGGAGGACTAGTAGTTGTGCAGACGGAAAAACGAACAAGTTTTAATGTTTTCATATAATATGTTTCGACATAAATGTTTGTTATTGTCAATCAATTAATTGTGTGTTTATTCGAACCCATTGTGCGACCCGGATCGTGTTAATGTTCATTTTTTTTCTTTTCGTATCCAAGATTTATTTCAGGTGTTGATCATAATTTCTTTGGAATTTTCTGAAGTTGATGAAAGCCACTGAGTCTCCCAACTTATTAATTTAGGTCAATATTGTGACTTTTCTTTGTAGCAGATGCCGGAAGTGTACGAGGAGAAATTATAAAACTTCTAAGTTTCAATTTTGATTTCTTTGAGCTAATTCGACAGGTTTTTTGTGGGTGGTGTAGCTGACCACACGGTATCACAATATCCTCTCCGAATGATTGAAAAAGCAAAAATCTCTATTCATCTAGTAGGTATAGCGGTTAAAATAGTTATTACTAAAGAATGCCATGTTCAACTTTTTTCAAAGATCTCGTCTAACACGAAGCAGGACCCTGTCGTGGATTAATGTTGTAAATAACAAAACGCTAAAGAATTTAAATAGCGCGCTTGAGGTGATTGAATAAATAACGCTTTGCTTTGGTTATCGGAATTTTATCTTTAATACTGAGGCATGATATACAATGAATACAATGCTTCTTTTCCTTAGATATTGCGGATACAGATTTAACAGAATGTTTGACAAGCGTATGACTAAATTATATTGAATTCTGTCACAAAGAAACTAACTTCAAAAAAATATTAGCCATCGGCGAAACACAGAATTATAATGTTACCGATAAATGCTTTACTTGGAAAATTGTTGGGGAAATTTTTTCACAATTAAAACTGACTTCATAAATAGACCAATAAACGATTTTTAATTTTAGAGTAGTTGCTGAATGAGAGCACATCAACTATCATTCAGTGGTAGACATTTTGACCATATAGGGAAGGTTTGTTTGGAGATATATTTTTTATTAATTCAGCTCCGTGGTTATCAAGGAAAAACCTGCGCTTACAGGCTCGCCATGTTCCCCACTCGTTCAAATGATACTCCTTGTTGGGAGAATTCTACCCGAACAGGACCAATATTAAAGCCGCTGTCCCTGCAGGTGTCCTCAACCTTACCAAAAGCGTGGGGTGGTTTGAGTGACGGTTAGAGAAAATATCTCTAAGCGTGCAGGGAGTACAACGGATTCAAAGGGGTGCGCGTGGACGTAAATTCACCCTCCACGCAAAATTGAGAATCCAGAATAAGTTCTGTGGGTGTACAATTATGATTTATCCAAACGTTACTACACATTACTTAACCCCCCTCCCTCCCCCCAATTTCAAATCGATATCTGAATCCAACTTAGAAGAGGGTTTATGTCCGCACCACATAATAATATTATAACATATGATAAAGTGCATGGTTTTCATCAAGATTATTTCTAATTCAAGCATTTTTCTTGCAAGCCCTGAGTTCAAGTAATTTGAAAGTATATACAGAGTGCGCCATCATTCCCAGCACGGTCTCATTATTTCGTGTAGAATAAAAAGCGAAGAATTCATTCACCATAATGACAATTTTTTCATTTCCGGTTTGGCTTTTCAATAAAACACCCTGTATATATATATTTTTTTGCTTGAATTATTTCCTGGGATGCTGTTTTTGAAAGTAAAACATGCACAACTTTTACAGACGACAACCAATTGACCTCTTTATTGGCGATGAAAATGGGAGGGGGGGAGAAGGGGTTAACACACGTTCTACGATGTTAAATTCGTGATAAAAGCAATTCCAGAACCACATGGTTTACGGCATATGAAAAATAATGATTTTTTATACTAATTAGTGACAACATTGCAATTTTGTATTTCCTAATGATTTTTTATACTAATTAGTGACAACATTGCAATTTTGTATTTCCTGAGTCGAATTATTTACCGCTACGTGTGTGTTATAACAGAAGGCTGCCGAGTCGACGGCCGACTCGGCGAAAACCGACTTTATTATATTGGAAAGTCCCCGAGAAAGAGATTTTTTTAATACTGGAAGTGGTGTTTCGTTAAATACTGCAATCAACGAAAAACGTGGCTGGTTGCTAGTTCCCGACGGTCGGAAAGCATGTACGTTCTTTACCCAATTTTTATTAGCCCGATTTGAGTATCTCAAGGCGTAGTTTGTGATTATTACAACAATTATGTGCATAAGTAGGTAAGTTAACCACTGTTATGTGAGAAGTTTAAAGCGGTTTATCCGTTTTGTGGGAAAAGTTTGTCAAGTTGAAAAATCAAGCAGTTGATATTGTTTGTCATCAAGTTTTGTGTGTCAAAGAAAACCGAAGTTCAGAACCTGTCAGCGTTTTTGTGCGTTAAGAGCACCTTGTTATCGCAAATCTTTGTACGACCAGATTAGTAAGATTTTGAAAAGAGAAAATCTGTAAGTAATTTTTAGATTTTTAATATTTTTAACTATCGACCGTTTGAGGGCGGGGTACTACGTCCAAACAAGCTTTGTAAGTGCTTCTTTCGTTCGGGAATGTTGTCTTAATTTTTCGTTTCATGTGTTTCAGAATAAATTTTTGTCATTGTCAATCAATTATTTTTGTGTTTATTCGAATCCTTTGTGTGGTCCGGATACAGTTTTCATGTCAGATTTTTCTTCTCGTGTTCAACAATTGTGGCAGGTGTTAATTAAAATTTGTGTAGTTAATCGTTTGAAATCTTTGGAGTCTCCCAAGTCTTTCAATTTTGATTTTCTTGAGGTAGCTGGGCAGGTACTTTGTGGGCAATCCATTAACATGGAAATAAAGTTAGCAACAAACAAATCATATATTTAAATACCTAAGTAAATCAAGTAATTTTTAATTAAAACAGATATTGAACCAAATTGTACAACTTATTTGTTCTTACAAGAGCTAGTCAGGAGCTGCTTAGAACGACAATGCCATTTCTTAGTATTACCAACTTGAAAACAAACTAATAACTGAATTACCTACTAGCGACCCATCACATTAAGGAATCACGTTAAAACTGAAAAAATCAGGTGTTCGGTTGATGGAAACCATCCAATTCGCATTGTGGTCGCTTCTAAAATGACTACAACGCCTTATGGGCATAAGTAAGTACACGACAATAAAACAGGGAAAAATATTTAATTTCGGTATTTAGTCATTTTGCTTCGTCCATAACGCGTTATGTGCGTTATTTTCGCTCATTGCCCGATTTCGATATTTGTGCGTAACATATGGTGAATCGGAGTATGCCGTGGTAATAAAAAACAAAAAATGTCAGAAAGTAAACAAGTGTCAATTTGACAAATCAATAAATGTAGGTAATAATAAAAAATAAAGACAACAGTTATTTTTATGAAAAGAAGTGTTACAGAATCGATTCGATTACAATAAATATTCGAATTCTACACCGTTCTTAATTTTCGTTCAATTAATGACTGCAATACATTATTTTCAAACCTCTAGGGACAGTAGATACAAGATATGTTTAAAATCGACATTTATTACGAAATTGCCAGCGCAATGGCAATCCAAGGCTTTTCACTGTACCTGGTGGTTCAAATTGATAGCTCACCGTTGGGATCTCCATAAACGGATGAGAGCTACAGTGTATGTTACATGGGGGCCAAGTGACTAAAAAAAAGCAATTGAAATTTTTGAAAAAGCTTTGAAAATAACTGAGAAAAACTGAAAATGACAAGTTTCGTTTTCATTTTCCTTGGCTTAAACGGTCGGAAATGGACGGTTCCAGTTAGCACCTTCTTAGAATATCCATAACACGCAGATGTAGAAGCTACAGCCTACTACTTTCTTATTTCTTACGGGCGCCAAATTGAATTTCTAAGAAGACAAAAAAAGAAAAATAATCACGTCACTCTATACTTTTATAAATTTACAAGAACAATTGCGAAATTCAGAAGTTTTACATTCATTTCTGCATTTCTCAACAAACCATCAACGAGTAACTAGATCTTGCAGAATAAACATGATGGCGATGCATGCAAATGATTGTCTTTTTATCCTCTTTCCGTAAAAGTCCAATATGCCGTCCATGGGAAATAAGAATGTAGTAGCCTGTAGCTTCCACATTTGGCGTGGTATGGCAATCCTCTACATACATACACCAGCAGGCAAACAGAAAACATTCGTTAAAGTAAAAGGTACTTATGGCAACCAATTTCAGTGAATTAGTTCAACGTCATCGGGATTTTTAATGGCTAAAACTAAATTTATTCTGTATTGAATGCGTAAACTATAGAATTGTATCTGTCTAAATCAAAATTTCACGTCAGTAATGTATACAATAGAGAGCTGTAATGCAATTAGCATAAAGAATGGCAGGAAGTAGGTAATCCAAAACAGATTCATAACAAAAGATCGTGCCGATAGGTCCATAACGATAAGGAGCTTCTTTGTATAATTGCAAATCTTTAGCCATCATCTAAGATCAATAGCAGTCACCGACACACCCTCTCATTCGTCGTTCCCATTTACCTTCGCATTTTGATGTATACCTACTGAAGTTGGGTGGAGTGAAATTATCGGTGTCTTTATCTGACACATTCAAGCAAATTTACCTTTTACTTCCATTACGGCCGATCCCATGTCGATCAAATTGAAAGTGGCATTGTTCTGTATTTCCGATGGAGTGAGTTGGCAAATTTTGCGCTCGCGATATTTTGTTGTGAATGGTCATGAATTGATCGATATTGGGTCTGTCGCAGGAAAAAAAACCTCGACTCGTTAGCATATCCCCAATTTGGCAAGTTTCTCAATTTCTTATAATTACGGCGTTAACGGAACATGGCGGCCCAAGTCTAAAGCTGACATCTAATAAAGTATAGTGAACTACTTACGTTTCGTAAGTACCTCTCTAGGTGCACTTTAATAATTATTAATTACTAATAACCTTATCAAATTGTTGCCTGAGAGGAATACTTTTAAAAGTTTACCGAGTAAGCAGCTTTAGTTAACTGTAAACGAAGAACAATTTATATTCACTTAAAAAGGGGAAGCGATAAATTGAACGTTCGTTTAAAAATTCAACTGAAAGCTTTACAAATTGGATCTTTCCATTTTCGGCAAAAGGATAAAAAATTAACGAGTTTGCTAATTTGTTTTTGTTATGTGAACATTCAAATTGGATATGAATTGATATATCGCTAAAGGAATAAAATTTAAATTGACACGCAGTCAGAACGGTGAATTTCTATATACATTTGAAGTTGGAATTGCTTATCCACACTGACATGACATACGCAAATTTTTGGCGCAAACTAATCGTAACCTGTAGAAAAGAATTGTTCATCATCATTTTTTGCCGTTTTCGACATTAACACATGCAAAAAACTACCACGTTGCCGCGAAGAAGGGCACTTTTCTTGGGCAAATCCAATCGTTTGCCACCTGTCGAAAAGCTGAGTACATTGCGAGTAGAGTTTAGAGGTGTACCTTTGTTTTTCGGAAAAGAAGACGAAAGAACAAAAACCCGGACCCATAAAATTGGCCATCAAGACGAATCATACTAAAGACCAATAAAACATGTGCGATCGAACTCAGTGTAGGTATCCCAAGGTAAATATTTTTTGATGCGGAAGACACATGAAACAGTGTCACTAAACCTTGACTAGACTAAACCGAAATCTTGAAATGGCCGCCATTATGAATAGCTACCCTTTTGAGATGTCTATCATACCTCTTTATACTTACAATAACATCCCCTATCACCTCTCAAAGTGGGAATTTGTCCACCCAAATGATAGTCATTGTTGGTATGGCCTACAGACTAACTATAGGTACATTTACAAATATCCATGCCCGAACCCGGATTCGAACCAGGGACCCTTAGCACCGCAGTCCAGCTTCAACTGAACTGCGCCACATTATTAGCTACAGGGTGCCCATTATATATGGAATATATCTCGGTAAATACGAGTATATAAAAGTTGTTTAACATTTTATTTCCCATAATACGGCAAAATTAAGTTGTTTTTATTTCAGCAAACGAGTGAGTAATGAAAAACTGATTTCTTTGAAATATCAAACAACCCTTTCATTAGGCTCATTTGATAACGATTTTTTTCTCTGTTCGACCCCTATACAAGAAAAATTTTTAAGACAATTTAAAAATATTTATTACGTAATTACGTCAATAACATTGATCTACATATCCTACATCAAAATAAAACAAATAAACGTGTACGTTTCTTATTAAACCTTGAAGACAAAACGAAATTAGCAGTAAAATAGATTGAACCGCAATAAATATTCAAAATGTTCGCCATTAATTGCAAGGCAATAGCCTAGCCTATCACAAAATGCTCGAAAAAAAATTTAATATCTGTATCGTGTATCGTTTTCGTGACATTTATGTCTAAGGGAAATATGTAACTAGGCCCAGGCCTGTTTATTTCAATAAATAAATAAATAAATAAGGGTGCCTAACATGTTGCGTCATAACCTAGGATACCACCTACTTTCTAATCAATTAAGAAATCTTTCTCCATTTGATGGAGATGCGAAACTCGCAACTTGATTTTTCAAGGGCCACTTTCAAATACATTTGTAAAATTTTCAGGGTTATAGTATATGCAAGGGCATTTGATTTTGAAAGGTTTACTTGTTTTTCGAATGTGTTTGGAAAATCTCGTTCGTAATTGCACTGCATAAGAAATATACTTATTAGTATTCGGCTGTCTAATGACGCGTTAACATTAACAGATAACGTCACGCGACTATAATGCTTGTGTACATCGCTTTCGCGTGTGAATATATAAAATATATAAACGCTCGAGTATCAAGCACCAAGCGGCCGCTCCGAAAAGTTCTCGCGAGCGGATCGCTCACAAGCGCATTTTCCTCTTGGAGCTCTTTTCGAGCGAAGCACTCGCGAGCAGTGCCCAGCTGTGGTACAGAACCTGTTTTGTCTTACGTGAACGGTTGACTTTTTCTTCTTTGTAAAATTTGAAATGCATAATTTGTCATTATTTAAATTAGCTTAGGTTTAGAATATGCCATCTCTCTCTCTCTCTCTCTTGGTCTACTGCTCCCTCTTCACTCTGATTATTTTACTTATGTCATATGGAATTAAAAGTTTCACCCTTAATCATTTAATATTCTACTAATTTTTATTTGCAATAATAATAATAAGAAATTACACATATCTAACAATTAAATTAAACTCATTGCAGTATCCTTTTCGCCTTTGAACGATCTTACCCCAGAAACAATAGTTCGATCAACACGTTTGTGAAAAGAAAGTTGAAGTTTACTGTCGGATCCTTAACGAACTCGGTTTTTCTATAGAATGAAAAGCTATATACTTATACTTCGTGGATTGCAAAACGCCGATTGCCTTAAAATCGCCTTAAAATGGGAGACTCCGTGGAAATTTTTAAGGATAACTAATTGTTGGGCGTTCCTTTAGTGTTTATTATTGACCAGGAACTTGCGTCACATTGTGCAACTTTTTTCTAGTGCAAAATTTATTGTCAAAGTATCACTGATAATCCTACTGATTTTTTTACAAAAGAGAGTTTTCGCGTCCTCGGGAATATCGTATAAAGTTACTTTTAATTAACGGGAAAAATGTTCCTTCGCGAACATGATGCCTGTCTTGAAATTTGTCCACGTGACTATACACTCTAATGGGTTTATTCTTCATTCGAAACTAAATTATTGTTCTTTTTACAGTGCGTATTTAACGAAATAATGTTTGTAACGGGTCATATTTTACAGGACACGACCTTCGGATTAAGTATTTTAAATTCAATTACTTTTTTTAATGTTCGCTTTTATGATAACGCGAATAACCTGTGGTCTTCCCAATGACGAAAACGCGAATTCTTCCCGAAATCTTCTCCAATAATACCTCCCCTTAACATTTTTAATTAAGCTCGCCTACTTTTCATATCAGTAAACCTGCCATGTTTTTTACGTGTACCAATTGGAATTATTCTCATCAGTAAAACTCGACAACAAAAAGCTGTGGAAATTTTGCTAAGTAAGCTATCCCTTAGTGTATTCTATTCTTTACACTATGGCTATCCTAAGTCAGAAATATACGCATCATAAGGCTCTGATCCTGAGATAAGCTCTCGCTCTCTAGTCGCCCTAACATCCTGAAGTAATTAATAAACGTAAGGCTATTGAAATTGAAATGATACAGAAAAGCCGGACTTCCAACACGGTAACGGTTCAAAATTGTATTACGATAATTTCACCAAAATTACCATATATTTCAAAATCGCTAAATGTAACACCATGACCAAATTACTTAATTTCTTAAATTCTCCAAAATTCTAGTTTCTATAAAAAAGAAAAAGAAATTTCATCTAAAAGCTCTCGTTATGATGTTTTTCAGTGAGTTTTTGAGTGTTAATTATCTTCACATACTGGGATATTACTTCTTATATTACATCTATTTTTTTAATAAATATGTGTAAACTCTATACTCATGCGAATCCAGTATATGTAGAGAAAGGCTCGAATTCCATCTCAAAGAAAGTGGGAGAAAAGAGTGATAGCTGACTACACGATCATCGAGACGATCATAGACGTGTGTAATACGATAAAAATAAACTACCATGAAAGTACCTAGCTCGACCTTTTAGCAATAAAAGGCACGGAGAAAAATATTACATTTCACGATTACCAAGTAAATTAGCTAATGGTTAATTTTTTCGAGTGTCACGTCACGCTTTGGCAACTTTTCAATTTCATATTTAACGATCAAACTTTTTGTTTAGGAATTTGTATCTACGCAGAGGACACCCAAAGAATGTCGACGACTCTTTTGTGATGGTTTTAGCTTACGACCATAAAAGTTGGGATAGCATAGTTCCATAACTGATACCGATCGACTTTTACCGTGTCCGTTTCCAGTTTACATGCCTTCGACAATTAAAATAGAAGACCTACGATAAGTAATCTTAGGAGGGATCGCAATACGGCAAGTTTGACGTAAAAATTTTTAGGGCGGAAAATGCTCGCTATTCTGTTCGATGAACCGTTGAGTTTGATATTTTATCTATTATGTACATTGTGCCTTGACCGGTAATAACATCTCAAGTAAAATAAAAAGCATTTACCGGGCGTAACTTCGCCTGTCATAAACTCTAGACTTGGTCGCGTGGAGAAGAGAAGTTCAGATCAAAATAGCGATTGATCTTGAAATTAGGGCGTAGTTTTTTCTTTGCTTAGTACTCCTTTCAACCACCTATCTCTAGGTATATGCCGATGGTAATCTGCATTAAAGTTGAAAATTGCAATGTGCATATTTTATGAGGGCTTTTTGCGAGAAACGCTGGCGAAATGACAAGAGCTAGATGGTGTAAAAGATGTGAAGCAAATTAGCGATTACATCCTACTTAGACGCGAATGAGAATTCCTCCGATTGAATAATTCGCGCTAAAAATCGTAGATCATCATTGATGGTAAATGAGGTTTAACAATCGCTTTATATGCAAACAAGTTCGCATAGTAAATTAGTACGCTCGTTCGCGAATTACCTCTTGTTGGCTCATTTTTCTTCCGTTGCTGCGCTATCTGTGCTATATTGATTTTCGCCACGCCCGGCCACGGTGGTAAAAGAACACGTCACTTGCAGAGACGTACCCCCACTAACTGCTTCGGTCGTCGCGACGGCATCGCGATGCAGCTTTAGGGCTGCCGATAAGATTGGCGGTGGAATCAAATTTGTACGTGCTATGGATTCGCTTTTAAAACGTAATGGAAAGCTCATGCCTTTAAAGGTCTTTTCTTCCCGAAGATAATTGCATATTAGGGTGACCTCTACAATTCAACCCTCCTCGCGAACTTCACCTTAGCCACGTGTGTACCTTTACAAACAAATAAGTTTCGGTTTTAAAATTGCTTAAGCGAAGTAAAAGGCAAATTATCGAAAAGGTAAACAAGTACGTAATGTTCACAAGTTTTTTATTGATAAATGGATTTTTAATAGAAATTCTGTATGGGAAACTTACCCCGTAACCTGCACGCCCCTTTCAATGCGTCTACTACTAGCAATAGTGTAAATAAAATTGTTTGCACTAACAATTTTCCTCGTTACATTCGCTCTAGTTTTTACTCGATTGTCAATACTTAATCAAAATAAATTTCTAGGTAAACTGAGTTCTGGTAATTCGATATATTTTTTGTGTACACTTTTGGATGTGAAAGGAGTAAACTACCCACTCCACCATAATACCTATAGGTACACGAAGAGTATAGGCACTTTTTATTTCGTTGATGATTGCATCTAAATTATGGAAGAATTGGTAACAATATGCGATTCTCGTTCCCGCTTATGTGCACGTTTATTTTTGTTTTTCTTGCGCTAATGCATTCCCATATCGCCGGCTTTAGAAAATTTTGCATGCGATTATGGAAATTTCAAAAGAAATCCAAACATCATAAAATGTTTTATGTATTCATATAATAGTGACTGAACGTTTAAACTCGGAATTTTACTCGTAACATGCATACCTAACCAGCTTTTCAATCCAGAAGCAACAAGAAAAGTCCCTAAACTCAAGGCAGAAATTATTCTCAATTCATTGTGCTGGTTTGTGCCGTATAATGTTGCAGAAAAAATAATTGACACAAAAATTGTGAATAATAGTCAAAATCACCACACAAAGTGGAAACTGAGTCAAATGGCTTCATTTCTAACAAATGTGTAAAACGGCTACTTCAACACCGCGGGGTTACTTGAATATGGGTTTACGTTTTTTTTTCGTAACTTACATTGTATATTTATTTGCGTATAAATTTTCCCATTGTGATTTCTTTTTTCCAGTAACGTGAAAAATGGCCAGAACGTATCAAAGAACCACGGGGTCCACATGCTATACCAGTGAGAATATGCAAAAAGCTTTCTGTTTGCTGTTGAACTGAAGCATGTTTAATGGCAGTTCCAAACTCGATGCCGAAGTGATTATTAGTGAAGCTTGCGCTCGTATGTTATAAATATGTGTACGAATGAGTTCACTGTTATAAATAAATCTATTTAAGGACTCTTACAAATTCATTAACAATTAACTGTACCTAAATAAATCAATTAAATTTACTTTACAACAGTTTTCTTGGTACTAAAATTACCTTTAGATCCCCGCTTTAAACGCGTATCACGATTAAATTGCACTGAGTGCTAAACTAAATGCACCAATATTAAGAACCGAATTTCACCATAAATCGGAAGTTTTCCATTCGTTAGTGGATAGTCAAAGAAGATTATTTTTAAAAAAACTTACAGCATTTTATTCCTTGATGCTCACGATTACTTTTAATAGTTGCTACTGGTTTTTGGAATGAGGCCTGGGATTATGGATGTTTGGCTAATTCTTCAGGATAGTAATGCCCATCAACATAATCCAGATTATTTACTTCAAACAATTCAAATGCGGTAAGGTACAAATTTGTATCTTTACTTCCGTTTGGTGCGTATATTTTCGTGCGTCTCAATGATCACTTACTAATGATTTAAATTGTCTTCTTTAGAATCATTGGTTAAATGGTTTTCGTAGATCAAATTAAATGTATTCAATTTTTAAATTTTTTTCACTTACAAAGGGAGTAAAAAGGTATTTCAGAAGCAAGGTAACATTGATGTTTGCGAAGGGACTCTAGTGCACCCGCCGTACCCCGCCCTTCGACGCTTTAGTAGGTTTACAGCTGATAATAATTGTTCTTTTCTAACCAGTTTCTACACCACACACCTTGTACTTTACGTTTACAATTTGAATTTGTTGGAAATAAAACACCGATCAGAGCATTGTCATCGTCAAACCAACTGTGTGGAATAAAGAAGTGTTTTGACAGGTGGACTTGACAGGTAACCTGCGACCGTCAGACTTGACAGGTTAACTTAGACCATATAGCACATGGACTGCTATTAGCCCTATGCTTTCAATACAAAATGGATGGTCACGGATAGGGAGCGCTGTAGTCGTGGGTATGTGAATCTCAGGGTAAACTAAAGTCGTGTAAACACCACTCGTGTCACAAAAAACGCAGCTTCTGTAGCAACCGAGTCGTACGGGATGTTCAAAATGCTCTTCATCATCTTCTATATTTCCACAAATAAGAATAGGTTTGCTTTTTTGGCATTTATATGCGATTAATTATTTGACGTTTGTTAATTTAAAGGTTGACAGTCTCAAATCGTGACTCATCGGACAGATTCGTTTACCCTGAAATTTACATACCCAGGCGATGTCCTTGACCATGTTTTAGTTGCAATTAGCAGTCCATGTACTGTATGGTCTAAGCAGGTTAACCTGTAGGTGTGCACCTATCTTAAAGAAAGCAAGAGGACGTATTCTAAATGTTTTAACTTTGATGCAGCCTCCGAAGGCTCTCGTCCTTTGGAACACGAGAGAAAATTAATATTGTATTTCAGTTCACTTCACTCATTAATAACCGATTTTAGTTCGCGTCCGTAACCAGGATAAGGCAGCATAGGTGGCAAACAGTTTTCTATGTGGGACTTAAGAGATGAAGTTTTTATTTAAAATAATACTGTATTTTTCAATTTTAAAGTTATTAAATTTACGGAGTACCCTCTGCTTCGGATCTGTGTAGGTACTTTAATTCTGTTTTAGAGCTTCCGCTAACCGATCGCTTACTGTAGCCGTCTGATCCTTGGAGCTTTCCGTTTCTCTGACTGACTACTTGTGACTGCCGAAACCGCCTTGACCAGGAGCAAGGGTTAAAACCTCCTGATGGCATCTAAGAGAATCCCGACCGTTCCGCCGAAAAAGTTTAGAAATTAGTTCGGTTACATGATGTTCTTAAACCCCCCAGGTACGATCATGAAATTATTCAAAAATGGCTAAAGGGCACCTTAATTAAGAGTTTTCAACAACAAAATTTACAGGAGAAGCCCTAAATTTTCCACAATCTTAATACAAAGTTCACAGAACTTCGTCTAAATGTGAGGTTATGTTACTTATGTTTCAGTTTACAAGGGCGGTTCAGCTTCAATTTCTGAACAGGCTATGATTTTTTTCCACGATTTAATAAACGTTAAAAAATAATGTATAATACTACTATTATATTACATTTATTGTATTATCTATTAATACACATGTTAAACCAAGGATATTCCAATTTAGATGAGTAAGAAGTTAACATAACCTTTTACAGCTGTCACTGAAACGATCACATTTTTCAGTTTCGCCAACTTACGAATAACGAAATATAAATAAAATAACCTCAGATTTCGAGGAAGTGAAATGAACTTTTAATAAAGGTTTTGCTAAGTTTCGGGCATCTCCCGCAAATTTTTTGTTGAAAACGCTTAATTAAGGTGCCCTGAGTAGCGGTTTTTATTAATTTCAAGCCGGACACCCCCTGTATGTTCCATTTACCAATTCTTTCGTATCGACCGCCGATTAACTTCGAACGCCTCCTCATAAATAATCAATCGAGAGGGGAAGGAATATCTCTCGCATCTTCCATAGATCGCCTCTTTGTTAGCGACCGTGGATTAACTTCGAACACCTTTTTCTGATCAATCGCTGCTTAGAAATCACCGCCTTGATATATACACTAGAGAGGGGAATGAATAAATTATTGCCCATCTGTAAATAAAATGCACATGAAATATTTATACAAGTAGGGAATATAATTAGCAACACATGTCTAGTTGTAGAACATTCTTTAAAGTTTATTAAATCGTGGAAAAATAACATAACCTGTTAATGAAGTTAAAGTTGGAATGTTCCGCACCCTCTTACCAACTCAAAATTAATCATGAAATTTTGAGTAATGTAACCCCATTTCGAGGAAATGAAGTAAACTTTAAATGAATATTTTGCAGAATTTAGAGCTTCTCTCGCAATTTTTTGTTGAAAACGGTTAATTAAAGTGCCGAGGGGGGGAGGGCTTATTAGCGTAATAGCGGTAAACTATGCAACAAAGGCAAATGTCATTCTGACATAAATAATTGTATTTTATAAATATAAACTACAGGTAAAAATACTGAAAAACGCTTGTATACATATTAACGATCAATTGGCACACCGGAAATACCAAAAAAGTACAGAGTATCACCTCAATGATAGTAGCAATGGACAGCTCAACAGTGAAACACGTTAACTTACAAAGCTTCACCACTGATCCATTTGCTTGCGCAATATCGATGGTCTTATCGCATACAAATCTTGTTAGGTATAAAAGACCTTGCAGGAGAGCCAGTAGATTAATAATCATTATAAAAAGTGCACAGGCCACGCAAAACGATTGCTGAACTAAAATATTTAGTAAGCCAACGAAACCCAACTGCTGATACTTGGACAAGCCACGTTTCTCCTGGTACCTCGCTAAAATATTGCGTCCGGTTTTTACAACTGACATAACCGCGTTGCGTTGCCGCTTGTAACTGGAGCGGCATCCTGTAAAGGTTCTTCGATATGATGAAGACGGAACCAAAATCTGCGTCGGAATTCTGCAATCGTGCGTGCTTTCGTGGTCTTCCATCGCACCATTAGAATTGGAAACATTGTGCGTGCGCGTGCATGTTTTTTGACACACTTTAACGTCACGTGTGACGGAAACAAGGCACGATACTGTGGTAATTCAATTTAAAATTAACACCGACACTTTTCGGAAAATAGGCGAAGCGGTTTCGTTTTCTTGAATAATGCAGTGTGATAGATTTTCCAATGCCAGTGTTGAATAAATAACGTACAACACTTTGACATTAAGCTAGAATTTTACTTGGTAACTGTTTTATTGTTAATTTCATTTTTAATGTTTTCCAAAATTATCGTCCTGGTGAACCACGAATTTTAACCACCAAAAGGAATTCAATAAAAATAGAATTTACCTTACGACATACGGCTTCTAAATCTACCCTCTAGTCGTCCAACTTTGGAAAAACTGCATCCCCTCTAATTATGGGTTGTGGAATTGAAAATTTGTTTATTGAAGTTACACCCTGGGTCCGTAGCAGAAGATTCTGCTTGAAAAACCTAAAGGACTACACGTGCGCAATCCAAATGACCCCATAAACTCGAAACGTATTAATTCAAGTTGATTTTAGTTTGAAACAAGTATGGACTAACACTCCGCTTACACAATACGATCTATTAATAATACACCCGGAGCTTCCGCCTACCACTTGATTTTTGCACGAGAAAAGCGTTGTAATCCTTCGAAGGTTCTAAATGAAAATCCACGGTCTGCTGATTGTACCGAAAAAGTTTTTTTTCCACTGTATTTCCACAATGTATGTAAAATCACTAATTACGACACCTTTGATTTTCCGACTTTGTTTATTTATAATAGTTCGGTGCTCATAATTAGCTACGGATCTTTCACTTGAGCTCACAGAATCTCCAACTCGATCACTAATATTTTGACATGAGCTCTACGAGGGCTCAAGACCAATTAATCTTTCCGCTCTCTTAATTGCTTAGACGTGAGCTATACGACGAAGGCTCAAAACGCATTTTAAAATTTTCCGCGTTCTTCGGGGGATCACTAACCCCTAATTTCTTATCATTAACAGGTTGTGACTCAGCTATACTCTACTTTTGTAATTTTATCTTATCTCGCGACTGAATGACTCCTCAATACTGCTAATAATTCGACAAGACTGTATCCAGGAAACCCACATATATCATCGAAAAATTAAATGAATGCGCTAGAGAGCTTCCGTCACAAGTGCTCAATGCACGAAAACGAGTTTATTGTGCTCTTGCGGTTCCTGGATAATCTGAAAGTTCACGGCCAACTTTACTAGAGCACCAGAAAGATTTTTAATAAACTCCTGAAAATAAAGTATCTTCTTTAGAATCTAGTGTACCAAAATGAATTTTCAATACATAGCTTTTAAAAACTTCAGTGTACACTTCAGGAAATCATCGAAAAAAATGTTAAAATTTTAGTGGCCGAAAGCATTCTAGAAAAGGTTCATAGCTTTTAGAATCTCGATTAAATAAGAAAAAAGTTGTTAAAAAGGCGTTAAATACCTAGAGCAAAACCAATTCTCCACAGGGGCACCTCTAACAAGCATTATGCGGGTCAATCTGTAATTGGGCACAACCCTGTTGAGGTTGAGGGAGAGAGATAATAAATAAATGCTCTTTAAGGTGACGTTAATTTTTTGAATCGATGTTTCGTCTTTGCGGAACCATCATCAACTTCATTTTTTAGAACAGAGGCGCTGGTGTAATTTACAAATTGGAGCGTTTTGTAACCTCAGGGTTATTGTCGCAGGTTTTTAATTGAAGTTGTACACATTTTAAAGTGACAAGTTTATCATGTCCTTTTTGAGGCTTGATTTCTAATTACAAATAAAAGATACAATTTTTCATTCAATTTATAGCGCACTCATCCAACTGTACAACAAATTCCCTTACGTCGATTATGCTTAAAACACCCTTACTATTCGTTGGAAAATTACACTGACCACAAAATAAACGATAGGTATTTTTCGAAGTGTCGCGTATTAAAAAATGACGATTTAAATTTTGCTTACTATTTGTGGCAATTATTGCTGTCTGCACGTAACATCCTTGAATGTAGCATGTTTAATTACACTAATCACAAATAAAATTTTTAAGAAAGTTGTGTGTTAATAGGTGAACGTTATTGATTGTGGAGTAATTACACTGATAGTTGCAGCTAAAGTTATTCAAAACGGAATGTGTCAAACATTGACGTATATATCTCCTCTTCTTTGTTGTGTAATTGCACTGACTTTGGAAATGTTATACGTTAGACGACGATTTCTTAAATTATCCTTAATTGTTTAGTTGCATAGTTGCACTGGTCACATTTAAAATTTTTGACAGTACTGTTAGGAAGTTTTAAACCATCCTTGCTCTTTAAAGTGCAATAAATGAAATGTTGGAAAGTTTATTTACTTTTACGGCCCTAAACACTACAATAATGATTACTCTTGGCCATTGTAAATAAAGAAACGCTATCAAACTGGCGGTCTTCTCCCAACTGTATTTATTACAATGTGCTGCCACCAGAGGTCTTGCTTGCTGTTAATCCGAATCGCGAATCTTTATCAAAGTTGTAATATGCAACCCTATTAACGTTTGGATGATTTTACTTTGCCACCCCATAAAAAAATTATATTGAGTTAAGGATAAACAACAGGAAATGGGGATGTCAATAAGTAATAAGTTTTAAAGCAATTTACTAAAGCTGTAGTTTCCGTCTATTTCGATAAATAAAAGCTTGAGTAGGCACTTTACTATGTGTTACCAAACAACCAATAATGTTACGCATCAACTGCTCCCTTGTTAATAATTTCCGTTCAATTCATTAATCAGAAGTACTTTTTAAATGCTGCATCTAATCGTTGAGTGAAAAATTAAGCGTTATTCAATGATCTAATCAAGAGTTTCCCCTGTTACAGCTGCAGCAAAGTAAGTATACCTGCAACAACCCCTTCCCGCCATTCGTAGTTATGCCGTATTTTCGTAGCGCTGAATTTTTTGAAAAGGTCTTAATGCACTTCTATTGTGCGAGGTGGCAATTACATGTATGTTCCCCTAAGCTACCATGCTTCGGAAGCAGTCAGCTTTAACGCATCGACTGAAATGTAAGGTTTTCAAAAATATAAATCACACAAGAGGGGTTTAGGTAACAAATTTATAATGGAAATTCCCCTAGAGTCTTACACGACTACGATATTATGTATAAATTTAAACTGGGCTTATTTGTAGTATAAATGTGGAGTATGTACCGTTCGTTGACGCCAGACCTTAATTGGCATGACAACATCAATTAACACATACGGGCTCAATGCCTAAAGGATCTCTACATCCTATAAAGCGAAACAATGTTCTCAATTTTGTTTATTTTAGACGAAACAAACACGAAAATGAATTTTTACACAGAGCATCAATCAACCCAATCCTGCCCACATCTGGGTATACAGTTTCAAATTAAAAAACAGGAACAGAAGGGCAATGAAGAGAATCCCTCTTTTTCTAATCAATAGCATCACATTTTCCGTAATTAAAAATTTTTCTTCCCCCTTAAGCTTCAATCAATCAATGAATTGATTATTTACTCGAGAGAGCTACTAGAAAAAAATTTTATTTATGGAGGTGGTTGTTTAGGCAGAACCGAAGGGATGAGGCCTGCGAGCATAAATATAGTCTTCTAGTTAGGACACTACCTACATCAACGGCTCCCGAGACGCTCATTAATCATCCACGATTAGGCATGTTTGCCCCGTCAATATTGGATGAAAGAACGTTGTTCTCAAGCACCGAAATTGGTTGCAAAAGAAGATGAACTCGCGCAATAATCGCAACACGGATTACGCTTAATTGGATATTAATTTAAATTACAACTCCCTAACTAAATCGCAACTTTATCTCTTGGCCACGTTACGCCATAATTACTGTTCTACCTCCGCCACTACATCATGCAGCAGGTTATTACCAAGACCATTAAACTTTCTAAGGGTATTTAAAATTAGTTTACATACACGCTTATACCATTCAAACGATTCATCTGAAACATTTATTTTAGACTAAACAACGTAAAAGGAAACCGCGCAAATGTAGAAAACCGCTTTAGTGCTTTACCGTTAACGAATTCGGCAACGCCCGACGCTGGCTTAATTAAATAATGGAAACGGCCCTGGCATGAACATGTTAAAAAGACACGGGGAAATAGGCGAAGATTCCACGATTTAGATAGTAACTGCTGCTAATGCAATAATGGCGTTCAGGCGGTGACAGTGATCAAATTAGTTCTAATTATTTTCGGCAATGTTATCACAAAAATACCTAGGCGTCTGTGGAAGTTAAGGTAGATAAGGAGGAAATTTGGTAGCTATCTTTTTTAATATTTACGTAAGGATCGCGTCATCAGGGATTACCGGTCCTTTAAAATCTGCCGATCTTATATACAGAAAGTAGCAATTAATGTCCAAAAAATTACGTGGCGAAGAGGACCAACATTTTTTTTTCAATTTAAAGCGAGAGTTAAAAATGTATCAGATATCTGAAAAAATCTACCCTCAACTGAAACTTTTGGTTGGATCATGAAAACGGTCAGAATTTCATGAAATTTGTCGAACCTTTGTCTTTGGACCTACAAGTTTCGTTCCGTTGTGCTAAAAGGTAAAAACGGGTCCATTTTCAGTTTTCTACTGTTAAAGATTTATTATACATTGTTATTCCGCGTATATGGTAAGATTCGTAGCGACGTGGCCTGATTCGTGACAAGGTCGTTTAAAGACAGTGCAAAGTTCACATTAATGCAGTTAAGCGAAAGTAAAAATGAATATAAAGCGAGGTTGACACCTCGGGAACTAAAACCGTTGTGTTTAACGGCATACCGTAAACATTTTAAAGACAATTAATTTGTGCATCTTGCTCGCAACAAAACCTAGTAATAAACTGGGCAAAATTTAATGGCAATACAGTGTAAAGTGACATTTTATGTCTATGTATACATAACCATGATATCGAGTATTACTCCCTCGAATTTTGAAGGTGGTTTGTTGACAAACGTAAAAGAAATGGTCGTAGACAGCAATAAATGATGTGAGCAATCCTAGTTCAGCACGTGTCGTCACCTACTTGCAATGTCCTCAGATTTAATTGAAACCACAGAGCACATTACTCTTATTTCATCACTAGGTAGAAATGAGCCGCTTTGATGGCGATTATAGAAATGAAATTGAGTGGCCTATCTCAATGGGTCTGTGAGCAAGTAAAAAGTAAACAAAGTTAATTAAGCTTACAATTTAATGATATCATTAGAGTGGCGGGTTCGATGAAATGAAACAGCCAGATAAACAAATTTAATGTCTGCAAAAAACCGGGAGACTGGAAGAATACAAGTTTGTTTAATATCCACACATTAACGTCAGAGAATTCATTCGGGATTGTCCAAATCAAAATCGTCCTCAGGCCTCATTAACGATTCACTTTCGTCGCAATTCTCAACTTGAATTTGAGTAAAATCCAATTACACCTACTTAACTAATTTATTGGATTGATTTTAACTTTCTTTTGAAGTAGACAGAGTGTGCAAAATTGTTGAATCGCCTCCGATAATGCTTTTAGGCGAGGAATTGATGGATACATATTTTTCAGGGATTAAGACGTAAAGTTTGAATTTTTATTGTTAGCGAAAACGATGGTTTAGTTAAATCAGGCTGTTTCAGAAATTGGATTGGACAAGCTTCGCACTGCCGATGCCGCTTAATAACTGAGGAAATATTGCGAATAAATACAAATTTTCGCGTATGATATACCTATGATATATGGTATAATATATGTGATATATAATAATAATAATAATAAATGCCTTTATTGCCCAATAATTCAATGATTATCGAAACAAACATCAGGTTACTGCATAATTGTGGGCAACAGGTGCAAGTTCAGGGACTGGCCCTTAAGTGCCGCTCCTGGTCTTCCACTTGAACCCAGAATACTGTATTCAGAAATTTATAAAGGTTTAAGATTGGTTAAGATAAAAAGAAACTTGAATTATGTAATTGCGTAATGGTGTTGTCACATCCCATAGGTAGTGAAGTTAAGTATGCATTATTGCGACATTAATAGATGGTCTCTAGTTTTAGCTTTGAATCGAGTGAAGGAGGCGATGTTTTTAATTGATTGACTCATTGAGTTCCATAATTTGCAGATATTATAAGAAAATGATCTCTCGAATAATGACGTGCGATGTTTGGGAGGCCGAAGGAAAAATTTCCTCCTTACGTTTAAATTATAAATATCCGTACGGTATGATAGGCGTTCTGAAAGATAAGGTGGGGTGTTAAATTTGATTACTTTAAAGTAAAGTAACAAGGCGTGATGATCTCTTCTGTTCGACATATTTAACCAGTTACATTGATGAAGTAAGTGTGAGACTTTATCGTATTTTTTAATTCCATATATTAATCGAAGGCAGTGATTTTGGATTTTTTGAATTCTCTTCTTGTCATAATAATCTAAACATGGACCGTAAAGTACATCACAGAAATTAAAGTTAGACAGTACCAACGATTCACACAACATAACTTTTAGTCGTCGATTAAGTACATTGCGCTGAGAATAAATTTGCCTTAGAGCTAAAAAGGATTTACTTACAATCTTCGATACGTGCGCCTTAAATCTTAGATCAGAATCCAATAACATGCCTAAATTCCTGGCACAAGTAACACACTCTAATGTTCTTCCTCCTAGTTTTATCTTTAGGTTGTCAGCGAGGTACTGACGATCTTTTTTTTTTGCTAAAAAGCAGTAATTTGCACTTGTTCAAATTAAGTGTTAGGCAGTGTGATTCGGCCTGCTTAATAATGAATTCTAAAGCATTGTTTATGACACTGGCCGATGTGGTCAATTCTGCCATACTAAACGAGTGATAAATTTGAGTATCGTCGGCATACATGTGGACCCTAACCTCCCTGATGTCCTTAAAGTATTGACTTGTGTAAACGCTGAATAGTAAAGGGCCCAAAATTGTTCCTTGCGGTACACCTCTAGATATTGTTATCTCCTCCGACGTGTTATCATTCAACTCCACAGTCTGACATCGGTTCGTTAGGTAAGAGTCAAAGAACTGTAACAAACTAAAACTACAACCAACGTAGTGTAGGATCGCTATTAATGTGTCATGGTCTATCATATCGAAAGCCCTGGAGTAATCCAGCAGTATTAGAGCAGTGGCGTGACCCTTATCTAATGCGTTAAAAATATCATCAGTGACTGATAAGAGGGCAGTACAGCAGCCATACCCTGGTCTAAAGCCTGACTGCTGTCTTGGTAAGAGATTATAGCAGTTTAAATGCTCAAATAGTTGCTTATATATTATTCTCTCAATCACTTTCGATAATGTTGGCAAAATAGAGATTGGCCGGAGATCAGTCAAAGCTGTAGGATTAGAAACTTTGGGTAGTGGGATTACCTTTGCCTTCTTCCATAAGGTGGGAAATACATTAAATTCAAAGGAGTAGTTTATAATGTGCGTGATATATTTAATAATGTAGGGACAACATAGTAATAAGCAGGATGTTTATTTGATCGACTCCACATGCTTGGGTTTTGATTGAATTTATAATTTCTAACACTTCGTGCTCTGTTGTTTTATGCAAATCTAGTACTTTTTTAACATGTGGATGACGACAACTCATATAGTTTCCAATTACGTCCAGATTTGGTGACGACTTACCTATAGAATTTACCATAAAATTATTAATTTCATTCGCTGTGCCAATTTGCAAAGGAAAGTCCATTTTTCGAGATTGCACAATATTTAAGTTACGCAGTCTTCGCCACAGTTGCCGACTATTACAAGACAATAATGAAGAACTGTTAAGATAGGCATGCTTTTCCCGCTGAATGGCGGATTGAACATAATTTTTTAATGACTTATAATACTCTTTATGTGCATTACTGTTGGATTTTTGGTATCGCTTAAACGCACGGTCTCTAGTTACCATCATTTGCTTGATGGTGTCCGTAATCCAAGGTAGATTACGTTTGGTGACCCTACTTGTCACAAAAGGTGCATGTCTATCAAACAAACCCGTGACATTATCGACAAGAAATTGAAGTTTTTCATCGACGTTGTGTATTTTATAAATAAAGTTCCACGAAATGTTACAGAGATCATGTGTAAATAAGTCCTTGTTGAAATACTTAAATTGTCGGTAAGTCTTAGTTATCATTGAATCGTTGGATCTGTCCAACTTTAATTTACAAAAAATAAACGAATGATCAGATAAATGGTGGTCAGCAATCGTACCTGAATCAAGAATAATTTCATCCTTATTTGTCAATATAAGATCTATGAGAGTCTCTGAATCGCCTATCATCCGTGTCGGTTCAGAAATCAATTGCTGTAGCGCAAAAGACTTCATAAGTTCTGTAAGAGACTGGAACGCTGTGGTAGTGACGTTGTTTAAGTTAATATTAAAATCTCCCAGGCACACAACACCATCGCTACTCGGTAGAACTTCCATTAGTGCATTTTCGAGGGATTCTAAAAATGGATTTACGTCATATCCATGAGGCCTATAGATAACGGCAATTGTCAACTTAAATTTATTTATCTTAATACTTATCCATAATTGCTCGATGTCACGTGATACCGACGAAAATGCCCATTTGTCAACGTGATATGAATTTTTAATATATAATCGTACACCGCCTCCCCTTCCCCTATCAATTCTGATGAAATTGTAACCATTGATCGCCACATTATCTGTCGGGGTTTTTTCAGTCAACCAAGTTTCCGAGATCGCAAAGACATCACAATCAGCAGCTTCTAAGAAATGGACAAAACCTGGAAAATTTGAAATTAATGAACGAACATTTAAATGACCAACCTTAAACGCTTTCATTTTACTAACCATAAGAACTAGCTTTTCTTAATAATACAATAATACAGACAGAAACAAAATAAACAAGTTTCTTTAACAAAACAAAGTGAAATAAAAAAAAAGAAAGAAACGCCATACGCAATACGCATCATCCATCCTGGCCATTAAGAACTTTAAACACAAAATAATCGCACTTTACAGATAAAATAAAATTCAAAACTCCAACATTGCTTTTGCTTCCCACCTAACTCAATGCAATTTTACAGATTAGAGGTAGCCGGAGGTAGCTTAATTCTTTATAAAGTTTTTCATTGCAAGTCCAAGTTCCTGTAAATCGCGCACAATTCGTTTCTTGCCATCCGGTAGGAGAACCCATACGTTACCATCTCTCGTCCAGGTAGATTTGTTTCCAACCCCCTTTTTTGCCTCCTGATACAGTTCAGAACGAGTTTTGGTGAGTGATTCGGTGATTAAATAACGAGACCCCTTTAGTTTCTTTTTGTTGATCCACACTATGTTTCTTTGGATGTATGAAATAAATTTCACTATCACTGGCCTCGGTTTGTTGTTTGAGGTATTCATCCGGCCTAATCTGTGACAGTTATCAAAATCGCTAACGTAGAGGTTATCAAGCCCTAGCTGGTCCTTAAAAAAACCAAGAGCAATGTTGCATATCTCCTCATCCTTCTTTTCTTCTATGCCGTGAATAATTAGACAGTTTTTTCTTGAGTAGGTTTCTTGTGCATCTAATCGACGCTCCATATCTAGCAGATCATCCTTCAACGCTGTTATACACTGGCAGATATCATTTTGAAATTTTTTGAAATCTGCCATCAATCTTTCCAATGCCGATGTCTTTTGGGGCTGTTGGGACTGGGAATAATTACTCACAACACCTCCTAAGCGACCTTCGTACTCCATCATGGTGCTTTTAAACGTATCCTCCAAGGATTGCAACTTGTTTTTTAACGAACTCATTATGCCGGATTGCTTAATTAGTTCCGTCGAAAAAGGTTTTTAATTATTTATATTAAACTTTAAAGCATGCACGAAACATTCCAAAATAGCGCAGTTTATCAACAGATTGAAATGAATACGACCGGTCCGCTTGATAGGTAATTTGTATTCGCACAGCACTTTAGTAAATCGCTTTTTAATGTAACTTCTGCACTAGCTACTTCACTGCAAATATCCGAGATAGGAAACTGTCTTATTTCACACTATGGCAAGATTTATTAAGTAACTTTAGCGATTAACTACATAATACGAAAATAACGCGGCCACACAAATGCATGCGTACTACTCGCTCACGGTCATATTTTATATGATATATGATATTTGATATATGATATATGATATATGATATATGATATGTGATATCTGATATATGATGGTTAAATAGTGAAAAATCTTAAATACATAATTAAAAATATATTATGTTAGTAAATAAAAAATTTCTCCCATTCCAATCCCTCGCGGCAATGTTCCCAAAACACTTGCTGCATTGCCGCGTTGTATCGCCAAGTTTATTTGTTGTTGGAGATATGTTTTGGCTTGACGAACTCCAGTTTTTGTTTGTAGCAAGGAATCTATTTCGTGCCACAATGTTTTGCCTTCTTCGCTCAAGGTTCCCATGGTTTCAATGGCGAAAGCAACAAATTCATATGTTTCTTTAATATCTTTGTATTTCTTCAAAGAAACTGCAGAAGCGGCGGCAGAACCTGCGATCAAACAGCTGTTCTGAAGGTGAGAAGAAGCAATAGTGAAATATAATACATGATATATGATATATGATATATGATATATGATATATGATATATGATATATGATATATGATATATGATATATGATATATGATATATGATATATGCTATGCGTGATGTGATATGTGACGTGCGACATATGACGTATGATATATGACATATATGATAATTCATAACTACTGTATACTCACGTAAAAATACAGATCTCAAAACAACAACATGACTTTCTTTTAAAAAAAGTCAACTATAACGAATTCGCGAGTTCACACATATTACTTCAACAGCCCTAAATGATAACATTCAATGCGACACGATTTATATAGACTTTTCTAAGGCCTTCGATAGCGTAAATCATGATGTGTTACTTAGAAAGTTATGTAGGTTTGGGTTCTCTGATGCCTTGCGTCCTACCTTCTACATCCCAAACAATTTGTTAACTTCAAATCGTGTACATACAGTGTATTCAATGCACCCTCAGGAGTACCGTAAGGGTCAAATTTAAAACCGTTGTTACTATGTATTGTTAATTAATGGTTTGGTTGATGCCGTAAATCATGTGAATGTTTTAAATAAATGTTTTGTTGTTTGAAGATATTTAAAATTAATATTTGAAATTAGAAACGTGTGATATTATCAAAAATAGCAGAAAGTCCTTGATTCTGGAGTTCAGTGGAGAAGCGATAATGATATATGATATATGAGATATGATATATGAGACATGATATATTTATTTATTTTTATTTATTTTGCCTTTATTTTTGAGTGGGCGGGGTTTCAGCCAAGGCTGCTCTACCAACCCAACCCACTATACATTTACAAATATCCATGCCCGAACCCGGATTCGAACCAGGGACCCTAGCACCACAGTCCAGCTTCAACTGAACTGCGCCACACGGGCCGGCATATGAGATATGATATATGATATGTGATATGTGATATATGATATATTATATACGATATATGGTACATGATGCATGAGGCATGATGCATGATACATGATGTATGATATACGATCTTTGATCTATGATGTCTACCAAAAGCAGTAAGTCAGCCACAAGTAACAATCTATCGACTATCTCTAACCCTTTTACCAAATTAACGTACTACACTTGACTTGTATAATTGTACATGACAGATGGATCACCATTTTATTTGTTTATTAATTTACTTACTTATTTATTTATTTGTAAGTATCAAAGTTTGATGAATTACAAGGGCAGTTCTTATACCGAGCGATTTCGAATAGCATTTCACGATTGCTTTTGCTTTTTCTTGATATCGTTTGACAGCCAAAACAAGGCGAGAAACAAGACAAAACAAGATTAAGATGAAACAAAAGCAAGATTTATGCTTTTATATGTACCGGGAAAAGGATAAGATGAGGCTTCAGATATTTCGTGTTTATTTATAAAAAGTGGCAAGAAAAAAGTGACTTATGTTTTTCGTGTCATATACAATCACTGCAACGGAGCGGGACAAATCAAGAATATGCAAGTCTTCCCATGACAAGAAATAAAGCAGCAAGTAATTTACAATAATACTTCTTGCAGTATTGGCAACACTATTGGTCTTCTAATATAAAAACAGTCACATCAATCATCGCAGGTAGTCGCCCACTGCAAAACTGGTCGCCTGTGAGGTGTACACAAATTATGCTATTATATTTTCATCGCTCTAGCCCATGTGAAGAAAAAGGCGTGATTGAAATGACTGTTTTTATACTAGAAGAGCAATAGACAAGAAATCCTCGAACAAGACAAGAAGTTTTACTTTGAGATACACTCATTTGAATGATGTCGATATATGGGATACATCTCCATACCCAAAAAAGCACTATTTTCCTTGAGCCTATGATTTTATTGTGTGCAAATGAACCTTCAACCTTGACAATGAGAACATATATGTTCTCGGGTCACATTTTTTTGCGATTTTCATTTCAGAAACTCGAGTTATTGCTTCTCGAATATGTTTTACGACCTCCCGATACAAATTTAATATTAAATAGGTCCATATTAACGGATACTCTCCTTTTAGACGCCATATTATTTATTAAAGGGAAATGCAGTGCATTCCGCCCCAGTGACTTATTGATTTACCTGAATGTGCGCTTCAGAAAACTGATTTTAAATTAAACACAAAACCCGTCTACCGCATCTAATTGTAATTTATATTTAACATCAGTTCAATGCAAAGTTGTAGAGTTGTTTGTCCAATGCAAAAGCTTGGTTAAACTTGCATCAATTTCGTATCTGCGTTACCCTTCGTTCGTAAATTTTCCTTAATTAGGCAATCTATATTTCGGTCGTTGTTTGCTTACAATTTTGGTGCTTCGGGGCATAAAAATGAGAAACTGAAAATATTGGATTTCCATTAGATAATCGCCTACGGCGTTTATTAATTTTCGTGGGTCGTTTCGCTCGCGCAGAGTGCGACCTTTACACTGCCACCCAAAGGTCACGTTTCCATAATTATAATTTTCTTAACGCCTCCGTAATGGTTTATTAATTATTTGTACGTTCCGCTGCGACGAATGGAGCTTTTGTCTGTTTTTGTAAGAAGTTGATTGAATTTAAAACCGGCCATGCATTTTACGTTTACCTATTGCAGGTAGATGCAGGTCAGCCCTCTAATTAAATGTTATTTCATGAAACACCTATCTTAATTAATAATCTGACATGCCATTTTAATTTTCCGCCCACATCCGAATGGGACAATTAAAAATAAAATAAGAAATTAATTAAAGCACTTACCCCCTTTCTCGGCGTTGGTGATCGTGACCCAAAAGTCGATCGTCTTTTCGGGTCCCAACTCCTCATAGTCCCACTTCTTTTTCACGCGCACGGACCCATTCGGTTCAACCGTAACCCATGTGTTCTCGTCTCGAATTTTAAAAGTCTCCCTATCCGTCTCCTTTTCAAGCTGAAAGACATTACGTCCTTCCGTATCACCGTCAGATTCGGTAAATTCGATCCTCTTGGTCGGCCTCACAGCCCTAGTCACGCGCCTTTTCCCGCGGTGCAATTCGCGCTCCTCCAATTGTTGTAAATCTAAATCGAGCTCCACTTTGGCTGGAAGGGGCGGTTTGTAATGGAATAATACTTGAGCCGGTCTCGGGGATATACGACTCGGAATGCGTAAATCGTGAGCCTCTACAACTAATTCGACCTCCACCTCTTCGAGGGGTTCTTCGGTCAATAAAAGATCCCCGGTTTGAGGAACTATAACAAGTAAATTGCTAGGAGTTACAAGGCGATACGCTACTTTATCTCCATCGGCGTCGGATGCCTCCACTTTGCCAATTGAAGCGAAGCGTTTCCAATTCGTTGTAATGTTGTCTCCATCTAGAGAATCATCCCCTACGACGTATCTGTACACTTTCTGACTGAAAACCGGACTGTTATCGTTCTCGTCGTCAATTTCGATTACGATATTCGTCACTGCCTTATCTATTCCCCTTGAGTCAACCGCTTGCATCGTCAATACGTACCTATCTCTCTCCTCTCTATCTAAGGGCTGTGAGGATACAATATAAACGCCAGTGCTACCATTGTTTACGGTTACATTGGAAAACACATTCAAAGTTTGACCGTGTTGCAATTGAAACGCTTGATCTAAATTTCCTCCTATTATACTATAAGTAACCGGCAGAGAACTAAGACCTCTAGCTGCCGCCAGCATAGGAACGCCCGTAACACGAGTTCCTGCGGGAGAATTCTCCATCATGTGTCCGGACCCTTCGAAATTATCCGTGTTAAAACTTAACATATTCCGCCGGTCCAGGACATATAATTGCAGCATGTGAGTGTTCGTTTTGTTCGGCGTTTCTTCGAGCACCATCAAATTTATTGGTCGATTTACTAACGGACTTAAATCGGACGTCGTCATAACCGATCCGTCCTCTAACATTGTAAAAAACTGTGAAAATCCTGAGTCCAATAATTTATAATTCATACCGCTATACGAGTCGAACTTTTTTATACTATAACCTGGATGAGTATCGTGAGGTATAATTGACACCGTTTTAGCGGTGATCCCCAGCGACCCTAGTAAAATTACCACCGCTACGGTAATTGAACCCATTGTTCGTAGTGTTTTCACCGCCACATTAGAATTTTATCTGGAACAAAATAAAAGGCATTATTTTCACAGGCAAATTCAAATAGGTTATTAACTAGACGCAATGTTTACTTTTAAAATATCCTACTGACAAGACCAATGTTTGTTTTCAGTCAAAGTGAAAACTCAAAACATACCGCTAATCAAACATTTACAAGAGGATGTTTAACTACATAGAGCTCTCGAAATTGCTGTTCGCGCGAATTTATGTGTGTACGGTCTCTGTGGCGTCCGATAGACGAATCGTAAATTACACTCTAGCCGCATTGGAGTTTATTTACTATTTCAGTAGGAAATGCAGTAGCGTCTACGTTTACTGGTACAATCACCCCTAGAGTTGACGCATAGTAGATACTCTTTCTACCCCCCTTCCCTTGAAATTCCGTCGCAATTGACTCGAAATTAGGGCGAATCTTAGGTTTTCGATCATAAACCATTGTTACTGAAGTCTCTACGGAAACTTAACGGCACATTTTCTAAAAGATTAGGATCGTATAGTTTTATACATGCGAATAAAAATTTTGTATCAAAACAGTACGCATTAAAGTTTAAGTGCAAACGCAGGGAATTTAGACATTTTATGGGGAAAAGATTCAGATTTGTTTTCGAAATGAGAAGAAAAACTGACCAAACATACCACAATGACCAAAATCTTGTCGAGCGTTAAGGCAGGTCCATTTGTCACCAATATTAATCATCATCACGAAAAATGTTTTCTGCGGGTAGCTCAAACATGAAAGGAAATGGCGTTTTTTACACCAACATCGTAGGAGGACTATGCGAGCAACATAAAATGTAACGAAAAGCTTCTTTGGCAGTAATCTCCTTTACGTAGTTAGACGTAGAGGGTAATTTGGCTCTATAGTGCCGTACAATCAGTGAGTTTGTTAATTTACAAAATATTTACCCGTCGTTCGTTGCTGCGATCTTGTAAGAAATGAAGTTCAAGGAAACTAGTTATAACAAAATTCAATGTACATTGTATCATTTTCATTGGGCGTCGTTTTAATTCTATTTTGAGCGCATTTTCCAACTCTTGTTGGAAGGCGCTATTATGACCACTTTCTCAGGCCGACCGTCCGAGGCCTACAGTTTTCAATATATTTAGTTCGTTCTTTTTTGATAGCTCTGGCGCCTCAACCATGGATAATTTTTGTGTAATTTATGGAGATATTTTTTTGAAATTTTAACCAAACATTCTTCTAGTAAAGATGTAGACATCCGCAAGGCTGCAATGCTAAGTTTCTTATTTATCACTTTTCTTAACGGTTCTTTTAACTCACAGCCAATTGAAAATTAAAAGCATTACAATAGTAATTTTTTATTATACCTGAATCACAATCTCCATTTTAAACACTCAAATGCGTGCGAAAAAGGGCCTTTAAAACACACCTGCTTTAAAGTTGCTAAGTAACGATACTTCAAGTATGACTTTTGAAACTGTCATCTGGATGAAATAAAAAATCCTCTTAGGTCGCTTTCTGTAAATGCAGAACATTTCTTTGGCTTTTGTACCTATCCTTTCGTTGAAGCTTTCACAAACGCGCGTAATTTAGGGTATGCTTCCAAATCTGTTCCACTTTTTAATCGCAGCATTGCTTTAAAGTTTTGAATGAATGCACCAAAATATAGAAGATTTTAAATACCTTTGACATTTCCTTCATATATGCCAGCATTATGGATGCATTTAAGACTGTATTCGTAAGTAACTTCCTATTCATCCATGGAAACAACTTTTCATATTATTCTTTATAATAGGCTTTACTGGAGTTGGATTTTACACCTACCAACGTTTGTTTAGATTTTACAACAATCGATTTAATGGACGGTGTATTATCTTTTTCAACGGAAATCGTTTAATTCACAAAGACGATGATTTTTATAAGCAAACGCTAAGTGACATTTCCATGGCAATCGTGACATTACGAACACCCAGCCCACTTAATTAGACATGTATTCGAGTATAACGTCAATATGACTTCATTGTATTTCCTATTTTTAAATTATACTGCAGGTATAATAAAAAAATACTATAAGATACACGTGTATAATTGGTCTTTAAAGCACTTGCAACGTTAAAGGCACTCCGCTTTGCGTCGTGCCCTTAAACTCGTTGCGCGTGCTTTAAAGACTTGATTATACACTTGTATCTTAATATACTATTAAGTGATGTAATTACAAGCTACAATTGAAAATTTTGCCAAATTGCGTATAATAGCCGTTCTTACTAATAGATATACGTAATCATGTGTGTGATCGTTTCGTTTGAATATGTATTTCAGTATTTGTTTCTCCTTTTAAAAAGTTGTGTAGATGCGTATTTTTTTTCGTTTTAATTTTATCGCTTTTGTAAATAAACCTGATCGAATTTTGCGTGATTTATAAAAACTTTTATCTGGTCTGCGATAAGAAATTTTACTGTTATTCGAAATTGAATGAATGCACATTTGCGTCTGATAAGATCTTGCAGGTGATTTACGAATATGTGTGCGTTTCTCGGCGTAAGTGGGGACGCTACGCTGAACGCATTCTGTCGAAGCTGGGATTGGCGATTTATGTGAAAATTCATAAAGAAGGAGATTATGTTATGGTGGAAGTGGTGGATGCTTTAAATACGGAAAGATAACGAACGACGAGACTTTTTGGTGATGAAACATGTCGTGTACGACAACTTTTGTAAATAACTTTTTTCACTACTAGCGTCTGATGACATGATTATTAACCTTTTTTCCACTTGTAAAGTAGCCTTTCTCGGCATTTGTTCAAAGTGGTTAATAATGTGGATATTATTAACTAGTAGTCAATAATGAGAACTGTCACGCTGTCACTTTTAGAAAACACAACCCGAAATTTCGCTCAATAAACGTTTAGACAAGTTCTCTAAAGTGAATAATTGCCACCATCCGCCATTTCCAGAGAAATTGCATACCTAAAATTATCACATTTTGAAAAAATTCGAACGAAATTACTCTTTGAAAGTATCTCAATGACAGAACAAAATACGGCCTATTTGACTTGTACTTCTACGTACTTGATTGACATGTTAAATTAATAAACAAAAAATTCTGTCCAACCGTTCACTTTCTTATCAATATAATATGTTAATTTAGAGGACTTCAAGTGCTAGTAGTGAAAAAAATAGTATATATACCACGGTAGAGAAGTCTATTATTGCCTTCGCACCTTACACCCTTGGTGCTCAGGCAATAATACTGTACTTCTCTACCTTGATATATAATGTACTATTACTTCATTACATTTTATGGGGAGATCTTTGATTTTCATATAAGTTGTGTAGAAGAAGTGAAGTAATCGTATTGAGCGGTTTAAGATACGCCTGAATATCGCAAATTTGTTTACGGCCAGACTCATTGCATTTTTGTAAAATTGCAAGCAATTAAGATTCCTTTAATTTTGTCGAACGCCTGTGTGCGTGGGATGTATAGAAAGAGGCTCTGAATGCGGAATCAATTTTTTTCTTTGTCAATTGATTAACTGTGTATTTAATCAAACCCAAAGTACGACCCAGATAGAGTGTTCATGTTTTCATGTCACATTTTTTCTATTCGTGCCACAGAATTGTCAGGTGTTAATTAAACTTTGTTTATCGAATTCTTTGGAATTGTCGGGAGTTGGCCGATGCAACTGTGTCTTTAAAATAATAAAATATAAGTTAACATTAAGTTTTTTCCAGGGTTTTTTCTTTATAGTAAATGTCGGACGTATACAGCGAAAAATGATAAAATTCTACATTTAAAGGTTGATGTGTATTAAGTTAATGGAAGGTGTTTTGTGGATGGCTTAGTGACCATTTGCCATTGCACACGGCATTTTTATTTGGCGACCACAGGGCATACAGCAATTTGATAATTAAATTCCACTCACACTTACTCAATAGTCAATACAACGTGTTACCAAATTGTATGGATAAGTTTGTGTACCTGTGCCTCCCATAAGTGAGGCGACTGACTCAGGACTCAATTCCATCTCTTTTTACCACAAAACATTTTGTTTTTTGCGGCTATCGTCTGTGATCCGTTGACAACAAACGTTTATGAAAGTCGGTATAATAGAGAAATGTTTCGCCGATTTGGTTGCATTGAGGCATTGGTACTATGTTGTCTTGTGGATGATTAGAAGTTGATCGTTGTTTTTTTTGTGCAACAGTGCTAATTATTTCAATTTTTTAAGTAAATCTGAGGGATTGTGTAGGAAGTAAGCACAGAGTTGGTTCGTTTTATTTGAATTTGAGTCTCAGTGTTCTTTTTCCTTTTACAAATTTTGCAAAGGAGGAAAAAGTTTATTTTGTAGTAGATGGTAAAATAGATTGTACATCTTTTTACGCTAAATTACGGGCATTTGTTTTGTAGAAGACGCAGTTCGTAATTTTTTTAAATACATCTGCGCAGAAGCAAGCTGACAAGAGTTGTGTGAGAAGATTCCGGAAAAAGTTTTGTCGACTTGAATAAGGAAGCAGCGAATACAGCGAGGCCTTTTGTTAAGGTTCTTATTAAAAGTTAAAAGTTTCTACCGTCCGAACAGCCACCGAAATTTTTTTGCGCCTTATTCAAGCCAGTTTTGTTTGTCATCTAATTCTGTGTTATAAAGCTAAGTACTGTTCAGAAGCAGAAACATGTGTGTGCGTTAGGTGCGCCTTATATAGTAAATCTTGTACGACCAGATTATTTGAATTATTAAGAGAAAAACTATTCATGAGTAATTTTAATATTTCGTATTTTATTTGTGAACCGCCTCCGTGCGGGGTAATATGTACAAATAAGATTTGTAAGCTTTTCTTTCATGCAGGGATTTTGCTTTAGTTTTTGTTTCATTGCGTTTCGGAATAAGATTGTTGTCATCGTCAATCAATTAATTGTGTGTTTATTCGAAACCAGTGCGACCCAGACAGAGTTTTCATGTCAGATTTGTAGTATTACTTTTGTTCTCGCTTTTGCTCTTCAATAATTTAGTAGATTTTGATGTTTTTTTGTAATTTTAGACGCAAAAGTTAAGAAACATGTGGGTAACAATATCTTACGTCTATGTGAGAATTATTTGGCAAATGTTTGGGGACTTTCGACGAACGATGATACATGTGCAAAGTTATACTGGTCTGCACTTAAGAAGAATGAAGCGCCGATCTAGGGGAGGGGAGGAAGAGGGGAGGAGATCTCGGCTCAAATTGATTGAGCGTACATAACAGTCCGTTACGTTTAAATCTCAAACATCCATTTTTTCCGGTAGTCAGCCGCGATTTCGAAGTCTTAATAGCCCAGTAAATAAAGGCCTAAAATTACCATTTGTCGCAACTAATTAGTGGAAAGCTGGATTTTTTATATGTGATACTACCTTAAGAGACAAGTATTTTCCCAAAAGTCCCCGCCTCTCCCCTTTGAGCTTTCCCCCCCAGCTCGCTCAAAGGTAGAAAAAACAGAGTTTTCAGATATTGACTGTAGAATGCTTAGTATTTATAACAGAGTGATAACCTTTTTACTTTGTCAGCTCAGTCAAATCCAACTTCGACCTAGTAAAACTACCTCCAACCTCGAGTGCAGCTCATCAACATTTGTTGAGTGTTTATCTTCAAATTCAATTTTGGATAGAAAATAAACTTAATCCAACGGATTGGGGTTGGAAGTACGCTACTGTGAGAGAAAATGGAATGACAAAAAAGGCTTTAAGGCCTGTTCCTAACACAGAGCCATTTGCCCCTAATGACTTACTGTATCTAATCTCATGCTCTTGCAAAAAACCATGCGGAGATTACTGCAAATGCAGAAAATCCGGAGTTAACGGTTCTGCAATGTGCGAGAATTGCAACGAACTGTCGTGTCTTAACTCTCCAAACCTCGATGAAGATGCAGACCACTTAGCTACCTTGTAAAAGGTAAAGGTGTCCTTGGTGAGCAATCAAATATTTGTAAATATTGTAAGTAAATAGAAGAATATGTAACTATAATTTCTCTGTAAATAAAACTGTACAAATGTTCATTTGAGTGTGGTGGGTGGGTGGTCCGTGATGCCAATCAGACAAATAAATAAAAAAAACAATCCAAGTGAGATGGTGGCTTTAAGATGTAATATAATGTAGGAGCTTAAGTGGATTTTTGAAATGATAACGTGCGGCGGAAGCGTTCGAGCGGCACGCACGCGCTCTCTTAAACGATGCTCTGTTGTACGCCAGTACAATCATAAGACTGATGTACTATATATTTTTAAAGCTTAAAAGGTGTGCTACATGTGTTATACATTACATTTTTACTTAATCTTACAATTACAAAGTTGCAGAGCAAAAACAAAAGTGTTTTACTAAAAATTTCATTTTTTTTCACTTTTTAGTGGTATATCTGAAAAACCAAAGGTTTAAGAAAAATGTTTTTAAAACAAATACTGTAGAGCATCTATTTAGGAACAATTAAAAAAAAATTATCACTCTGGCATAAATAATAAGCATTCTACAATCAATATATGAAAACTCTGTTTTTTCTACCTTTGAGGGGGGCTGGGGAGGAAAGCTCAAAGGGAAGAGACGGCGCCGGCGGTGAGTTTTGGGGAAATACATGTCTCATAAGGTTGTATCACATATAAAAAATCCAGCTTTCCACTAATTAGTTGCGACAAAAAAGTTTTATTGACTGGGCTAAAATGCCTTTATGATATGACAGCCACTATGCGATCAAAAATCAGTTGCTGTCGAGTCGACCTTGGAATTTTTATTTATATGGGAAATCGTACTTGACTTGAACTTCCAAAGGCGACTCGACAGTAACTTATTTTTGATCGCCCGTTATCAATTATAAAGATAACAACAAAAAGAATAAATGTTTGGTGTTGTTTAAAATCATATTTACCTCAAACAAACTGCTAAACGTTCTTTCGCAGCAATACAGCTTAGAAAGTTTGTATCCATCTTTTCTACATCTTCGTTGACCAGGCTTAAAAGTTCTTCAAAGTCTTGTTTCTTCATACGAAAGTACGTATAGTATCTTTCTTCGTCATCTTCTAATTCACAATCTGTGAAATTCGCCGAGCTGTCTTCGTTGTTGATTAGTCTTGTGGACCCAGCAGCGCCTTCGCGGTTCACTATTAAGGATAGCTGCGAGCAACAATAATTCCTCGTCAGAGGAAGAACTTTGATATTCATTCATGCTTACTTACGAACCGCGGCTTGGACCACATCCTGTGTAACATACCGAGCCGCGCGGCTGATCGCAAGCGATTGCGCGCGGCGGACAGACCGCGTTCAGTGTGGCGACTCCTTAATACCGACAATTTCCTAAAGGAGGTCAATATGACAAAATACCTCGATGTCGCCTTGGTACTCAACGCGCTGTAATTCAATGTTAAATAAGGCCCGACGCTTCACATCAAAGACGTAGGGCTATTGGAATTAATAATTTCTACATGAATTCAAAAAATGTACTTTTTACCCCCAAGGAAATCAGCAATTTCCTACTTTTGTTTTTTTTGTGTACCGTATTCGTAATGAAAAATGCTACTCAATCTAGTACTCAATACAGTATGTGTTTCTTTTTACGGGCCACATAAAAACAGTTGATGATTTCTCCGGAATGAAGCGTTGTATTGAACATCTCTCAACGCTGTCTTCTAGAGCTCAAATAATAATAGTAATGAGAAAGTGTATTTAGCGCATTTTCCAACTCAAGATGGACGCTATTATGGGAACTTTATCCGTCCGTCCGTCCGTCCGAGGCCTTAACTACCCTACAGTTTTCAATATATTTTTTAAGTTTGATTGACACTTATCTCTTTAGCTTACGCGTTCGTTTCACTTCTGTCAACTTCTACTTTCCTTTTCTTCAGCAGTAGTTTCAACTATCCTTTCTTTATAGGCATTACTCACTCTAAAATATTGAATGAATGACTCCATGAGTGAGCTCAATTGTATATTGGTAGTATAGAGTAAAAACCAAGATATTTTTGTACTTTAGCACGAGCTGAGTATACAGTGTGTAAAGCGATGGAGTATACAAGAAGGAATTTTTTCTTAAATATTGATTTATGAAAAAAAATTATTCTTCATGATATTCGATTGTTTGTGGTTTGATAGCAATACTCTATCTTAATTATAATGTAGAATGATAACTTTCAATAAAAAAATTAATTTTATTATTTTTCCAGATTTCTATAAATAAATTTTAGATTATCGAAACGTTATCGGTACTTTCTAAGCAAGCAAAAAATATCATGAAGAATAAACTTTTTTCATAAATCAATATTTAAAAAAAATTCTCTCTTGTATACCCCATCGCTTTACACACTGTATTTAAGATTTATGTTCCTTTTAGGCGATCGACTTCGGATTTAAATGAAAAGGAACATAAATCTTAAATATACTCAGCTCTTGCTAAAGTAAAAAATATCTTGGTTTTTACTATTTTATATATGTTTAGTAGTGGCATTGAATATCCAACTCCTCTGGATATTCAATGGTAGTGGGTAGTAGTGAGTGGGTAGCTCTGAATAAAAATGAGAATTTGAATTTTTGGCTTTTAAAATTTCTTGCAAATTCTACAACACAAAACGTAATTCAGAAGGTATCATCAAGTAGATAATGGATCAATCACTGGTGATAAGGAATGAAACCGGATATGATGTATAATTTCCAGAAATTATATGATATGCTGACTAGGTTTCTCTAGATGCTTTTCGTTTGCTACCTTTATAAGCAAATTGAATAATGTTCAATGTAAGAAAAAAAAGACATCACCAGCATTTCAGAAGTAAATTTTAAGAGCAACAATATGACACGCATTTCCCTCCCGCAAACCGCAACGTGTCGACTTTACCTGCAAAAGAAAGGGAACCGAAAAATACGGTATTGCTAGCGTATTTTCCTCAAAGTGAAAAATCGCTTTTGGCTTCACTTTGTCGTCTGTCCGTCCGTCACACGTACTCCTCCTACACCACTGAACCGATGTGGGGCATATCTTTGAATGAAACTAAAACTAATACCGGTTTCAAAATTACTGTTTATCCATGCTGTATGATTTATTAATGAATGTATTCAATGCAATTTCTAATGTAGACAATGCGCAATGATATTTACGAAGCATTTTTTTTTAATTTTTATTTTATTTTGCCTTTATTTTTGAGTGGGCGGGGTTTCAGCCAAGGCTGCTCTACCAACCCAACCCACTATACACGCGCCACACAGACCGGCATTCAAAAAAGTTTCATATGTACACACTTCGAATAAAAGTAAAACGAATGCCCATTTCAAAATTTGTTTGTTTTATATACGCTCCACCATTTTCCTTAAATTTCATTAAATTGTATAGACTTCGACGATAGGGGACTCATTTGAAAGAGAATGGGGTAACGATCTCGGTATTTTTTCCGGTCCTAGCATTAATATTATTAGGAGGAAAATACGCTCTCGTCATTTATGTTTACATAATGACTTTTTAACTTGTTATTAATGCATACTTGCACTTTTATCTATTCTATTAATACATTTCTTCCAACAGCTGAACTAATATACCGATACGGTCGCTGTCCGAATGATGAGTAGATAAAGGTAGGTAACGCTGCATATGATTGCTATAAGAAGATTTAAGTTTACTAATCAACCCTCGTTAAGTCGTTACAACATAAGTTTGGTGATGGATGATTTATGAAGTTAACTACTGAGAAGGGAATATATAATGCACTGAATAATATGAAACTTTCATCCGTCCTAATAGAATGATTCATTGACTTGACTTGAATTTTCGGAATAGGAACTGTTCGTGCCCAATTCGCTCATTTCACAAACTTCAAATTGATGGCTTTAATCTCTCCGTCGTATGTACGGAATCTTCGTGCGGCGCCGTATTGACCGTAGTTAAAGAGAAACCCAGAACGCATTAATAAAGATTTGCATATCTGGCCGTGGAAAGCCTTTTAAGCTTGGAGATCATCTTGAAGGCAGAGGGCGTTACGAATTATTAATTCATTAACGATTTAATATTCAAAGTTCAATCATGCGGACAAATAATTCCGTGCACCGTTCAATTTTAATGGAAATTGTACAATTGACAAACATAGATTGGTATAGGCACGATGCGAACGAGCGACAATTTAATATTTAAAACGATTTCATTCATTTTCAAGTCGCTCTACATTTAAGTAATTAAATTCAGTCTCGACCTACCTTTTTTGGGTAAGAATAATGCAGATCCGCTATCTCTCGTCGTCCTATCAAAAGAAAATTAAGGTGAATTTGTGAATTTGAGAGGAGGGGGGGGGGGGGTGTTTGAAAGTTTTTGCCCAAGTAAAATGTTCTCAATAGAAATTAACGCTTTTGAAGTAAGTCAGCAACAGCACTCGCTTCCGTTAGTTGCGAATTCCGATGCATGTCATAAAACAAAAGTTACACAAGTCCTTCTTTTCAAATGGAGAAAATGCTATGTGGTCACTTAATAATTGAAAATTTATTTGAAATTTGTTGATGGCCATGTCTTGCGTAGTTAGCGTCCATCCTGTATATCCCTTTCCTTGTTTGTTTCCCTGTTATCGTGTGTCTGTTTTCTGAGCGCGCCAGGTATTAAATTTGGAAAATAACTTTCACTTTATTTTCACCATTTTATAATTCATACGTGGGCGACCGAGAACGAATGTTCAAAGTTTCATAATATACAAATCTTTTATTTCTGGATAAATTGGTATCACTGGTCCGGCAAGCAGTCAGCTGGAATAAACCACAATATAATCGGAAGCGGACCATTGGCCGGCGAATTTGGTTGCAGTCAGCAGCCCAAATATTAAAATACTTACCAGAAGTACCATCCATATCTTGGGGTACATATAACCGCCGCCGCGGAAGGGTGCACCCGCCGTCGCCATTCAGGCGTCCAATTACTAACCGATCGTACCAACAGCCCTGATTGAATCATCTTCGGATTGCGTAACATATAACAATATAATCTAGTCTACGTTATGTTGTATTTTTTTCTCTAAAAGAAACGTATTTAGACTTTTGCTCTAAAATAATTAGGGGAGCTAGTAATTGACTATAAAGAAATTACCATTGAAATCCCTATGCTGCGTTGCGCTAGGCACCACCCTGTATATATTATACGTAGTATAGTCCTTGTACGCGTATGAATTATTATTTCTTATCCGCGGACCAGGCTGAGACTTCCCTTACATAAGGGTGCTGAATGGCGACGGCGGGTGCACCCTGCGGCGGCGGTGGTTATATGTACCCCAAGATATGAATGATGTTGTGGTTTAATCCAGCTGACTGCTGGTCGGACCGGTGATACCAATTTATCCAGAAATAAAAGATTTGTATATTATGAAACTTTGAACATTCGTTCTCGGTCGCCCACGTATGAATTATAAAATGGCGAGAATGAAGTGAAAGTTATTTTCCAAATGGCGCGCTCAGATAGCAGACACAAGTATAACAGGGAAACAAACAAGGAAAGGGACATACAGGATGGACGCTAACTACGCAAGACATGGCCATCAACAAATTTCAAATAAATTTTCAATTATTAAGTGACCACATAACAGTGGGGTCCAGTGAACAAATGACATCTTCATCACGAAACCCACTGTAGAATAGGTATTTATGGTTGCTAAGGAAATTATGAGATAGAAGTTATTACCCCAAAGATCATCGACTAATTACTTAAATAAGCTCTTAAAGCGACAACTCTTTCCTCATATTTAACCGTATCTGTATGTCTTATGGTTTCCGAGATCCCAATGCTTAAAATGAAAAAAATCTCACCCTGTATATGGACTTTACACATAATTAACAAGCAGTTGTTAATCTATGCCTTAAGACAACGTCATAAAGGTTTAACTTCACTACAGAACGACTATGTGATTAATTCATATCCATTACTGGTATGGTAGTTATACAAATTTCTGGCGAAATTTAGTATTAGTAGATTAACTGAAAATCTATCTTCGAAAAGTGAACACAAACACACTAGGAGTAGAATTCGTAGCGTCAAACTAATGCCAACCAACTTATCCCAACAAAACCACGACGTATAGTATGCTGAAATCGATAAGACCTTTCATGAATGCTAACTCCTCCAATTTCCTTTAATCCCGTTATTCACTGGAGTACTTTAAATGCACGCAAATTGCATTTCGATATGCAAATAAAAGACTGAAAATTGTCATTCTCAAGGGATGTTATTAATTTCTTTTTTTAACATGGATATAATCATTAACCATTCTTTTCTATAGTGGCCTACGGTACGAAAACAAGGGAAATCAATTTAAAATAATTTTCACGAATGGAAAATTTTGACAAATGTTCTAGTTGAAGCACGGAAATAAAAGGAGGGAAGGAGGGTTACCTACATACAGCATGGCAAGTTGACGGCGGGACCTAGGGAAAATACATTTTCAGCAATTCCTGCTCCCCATTTTAACCTAAAGAAAAAATAAAAACACCCTTGGATAGATAATTAAAATCGGCAATAGATGTCAAAGCGTGCCTAAGCCCTTTTTTAAAAGTATAAAAATTAATAAATAAATCCAAAAACGTAGTAAGAAATTGGTTGGCCATGAGTTACCTACCGCATTTGTCACCTAATTCTTTGATTTAACTGTCATCTCTAATAAACACGGCAACATGAATAATAATTACAGTACAGAAGAAAAGGTCTTTATTGTAAAATCGTTTTATACTGGGAATAACAACGGCGAATTTCGTGACTTATTTTCAGTTAAGTTT
>NW_022170596.1:11573545-11607422 GCF_008802855.1 Photinus pyralis
GGAACAATTGACTTCTTTTACATCGGCCAAAATGAAACAATTACGTAGATAATTTACATGTTACAACTTTCTTTGAAAAACCGGTAAATTGACGATTGATTTTCTGCATTACGAATGCGACGTACCGTCTGAATTAATACGATATTTATCCTTATTCTAATAACGGTCGCCAATTGTATATTGCATGTTAAGGTAAATTAAAATTGAATGGGGTCGTTTTTCAAAAATAGTCAAGCAAACGTCGGTCTTGCTCATTGTTTGATTTGTAGCTTTTATGTACACGGAAATGTTAATAATAATAAAGTTTATTACTTTACAGCAAACAGTAGCAATTTTCAACCAACATTATGAAAATATTCTAATAACGATAATAATGGTAAAATACTATGTGAAACTGCAGCAAATATATAACGTTTTTTATTAAAATGCTTTTGTTACGGTCAATCGTTTAAACCTATTTAATTAATTTTATTTGAATTTAGACGCTACATGCTATTGGTACTGTGCTATAAAGGAAATAGGCTACATTTTCTATTGCAGAATATTGATATTCCTCAATGCTTTTAAACTCCCAACATTTTTGGTTTTTTAGTTCATATTCTGTGTTCTGTTGCTGGAAAGTTTTCTTAAATGATAAATAAAGACAATAACATTCACCATTAATGAGTCCACTGCAAATGGATCTATACAGTGATGTTTATATTTTTTCTCAATTGGCACAAAAACTAAAAATGACATCCATAAGAAATTTGGTGATGGTTAACCGGAGACGAAACGTTAGACTTCAAATTTAAAACTAGCATCTTGTAGGTAGAAGGAAAAAAGTGGTCATCATAATGTGTCATTTATTTTGAAATATTTTTTTAAATAACTTCGGTAAAACATAAAAACGATTTTGCAAAATTTCGTTCCGAAAGTAGTCGGAATTTTTTCAGTTTCAAAACGACATTTTGTTAAGCATCAAAATACGCAAGTTTGTCGGTCTCTTACAGTTTCCGAGATCTCCATGGTGGCCCTCGAATTTGAAACCACCATGTAATCTTCAAGATTATTAGTCACATAAGAAATCCAAAAATCAAAAATAAATAAGAAGAGGAACTATTCTAGGATGGCAACTGGAGGATTTGCTTTAAAAAATGACGCTGATTTTTGTGCATTGGTGATTTAAAAAGAGGTGATTCGAAAAACAAGCATAGGTATAACATACGAGCATAACAGCATATACAGGGTTTTCCAATAAGAACGATATGATTGTAAAATGAGCCAGCAAGCTTTTATAGTACACACTGTGTCCAAGATAAAAATGTTTATAATGGGAATCTCGAAAACCATAAAAGATACGACGATTGTTAAGTTAGCGAAAAGTTGCTTTAAAGAAAACCAGAAAACGCCGATAACTTTCGAAAATATGTCAGAAAAACGGAAATTTCCGCCGACATCGTTTTAATTTTTTTCTGATGTTATTTGAACAGATACAAAAAATAAAAAAAACCCTTTCTCATGGCCACTTTTTGAGTTCTACAAGACACCGTTGAGAGATTTTCAATACTTACAACGTTTCGTTTCGGAGAAAACATCATCAACTTTACAAACAAACTTGGTGGAAAATGGAAAATGTGTCCGATAGGTATCTTCGCACAATTAGAGCGTTGTCCTCTTAAAACTAACAGTTTCCAACTTTCCTTTTTTTGGCACCCTACATCGTTGCATTCGTAATAGAAAATGCTACTAAAGTAGTTTTTTTACGTGCTATATAAGAAAATAAACTTGACGATGATTTCTGAAAATCTTCCAATGCTGTCTGGTAGACCTCAAAAAGTGGTAATGAGAAAGTGTTTTTTTGTGTCTGTTCAAATAAATAAAAATAAAAATGAAATCGGCAAATTTCGGTTTTTGAGGCATATATTTGAAAATAATCAGCGTTTTCTGGTTTTCTTTAAAGCATGATAATATTTAATTCAAGTGGCGCAATTGAGCGCATAACCAAAATGTATCAGGTGGCATAAATACCAGCGACAAAATACGTAGCAGGGGGGGGGGCACGTTTGCTTGGCCCCTTATGAATGTATTTTCGAATTTCTAAGAACCGGTAACGGCACAAGAGCTACTATCGGTGGCGCATGTGAGCGCATTTTCTTTATCATAATATTATGACAATCAAATCTCTAAGTAGAGGGAGGGGGCAAGTTAACGGACCCCACTGTAACTGAATATCCAACCTCATCTTGGAAAAAATGAAAAAATGGTCCTACGTAACACCATGCTATAAACCACACCACACAGTTGCCATCAGGGGATGTAAAGGCTTCTCGTAACTCTGTTGTGGGTTGTTTTCACACCAAAAACGGCAATTTTACTTATTTACGTACCCAGTTAACCAAAAAATGGGCTTCACCTGAAAAGATAATTTTTTCCGCAAAATTGCGATTCATTTCAGGTCGTTCTAAACTCCAAGCACCAAATTCGCGGCGCCAACAATGGTCCAGTGGCTTAAAGTTCTTGAGTCAAAACAATCTTAGCCAAACGTTCTTAAAGAGTATTTAGCCATAATTAATTGTTAATCATCCCTTGAAACCGATATCTTGCCTAGGCAAAAATGCTTGTTTCAAAAGTATCGTATATAACCCGCTATTTAATGTCGATTTGTTTTGAATTCCATGACAAAAACGAAATTTGCCCTAATTCTAATTAGTTGGCGATCGTCGATAGTTTTTTTATGATACGTTCTCTCGTAAATACCTGCACGCGCTTTTTTACTTTTGTTTTTGTTTATTACTAATAATTTATTTATTGCCTGCACTCAAGCAACGTTGCTTCCGGTTAATGCTTGTATTTGAATGGGTAACCACTTGAATACTCGCTCCTTAATAAAAAATGTGGGTTACACAACTTCTATTTTTTATTTAATTATACAGTGTGTAAAAGATAAGGACGTGTATCATAGCATCCGTTGTGCAATTAATTAACGGTTCCATAGATATGACCTGTGGCCATTATTAACGGGACACCCTGCACATACATATAGAGGGAAACAAAGCTAATTCTTCAAATGCTGCTTAACATGATCTAAATTGAATTTAGCATGTCCAAAAAACACTGATCCCAATAGCCCCCCTAGCTTGAGCTAGAAAGCTAAAATGTACAACGGATTAATCTAAAAAAGCGTACAACACAATTTTATTTCATCAAAAATTAAAAGAGCTTTCAGAATAAGAAGAGCACACTCTAGCCCATCTTATGTTTTTTGAATCAAAAAATGTTATTTTTTTGTTTACAAAATCTTGCTAAAAAAAGTACACTAATTTAAGTGTAGTACAATTTTTTCTGTTTTTTTTTTGTTTCTACACGTTTCCAACACGAAGCTATTCCGTGTTTTATTTTCTTTTTTTATATATTTCTCTAGCTTTGGTTTTGGTTTCATATGCAGACGTTAGCCGTATCTATATTTTTTTTCCCTTAACATCTAGATTCCGTTGTTCGTCGCAGGAGGTCTCTGCATGTATAACCGTCTCTTTTCTTAATAGTTTTCTTTAAAAGTATCATTGGTATTTGCTCTAGGTCAAATATTAACGCCAGAAAAAAATAGTTCGTAAAATCAAAAAATCCGATTTTTCAAAATGTTTCAAAAACCAAAAAATGGTTTTCTAAACGCTATCTTCTTAGACCTTCTATAAAGGACCCATAGTGGCCCCCCTTATCTCAAATTTTAGGAAGTTTCAGAAAAATATATGAAGTTTCAAAAAGACTCAAGATATTTCAAGCACAGAGATTTCAACTTGACCAGGAACTTTTAGAGTTCAAACATTCAGAAACACTTTCAATCGATATTTTAGAAAGGTTCAGGCAGTTCGAGAGAGAGAGCATTTTAGAGAGATTCACGAGGATTCAGAAGGTTCTTCAGACACTTGCAGAGAACTTTAAAGGGTGCAATCCGTTATTAAATGTTTCGGAAGGTTAAAGGTTGCAGAAGTGAAGCTTTTCCGGGTTTTAGGAAGTTTTAGACTGTTTCAAAGTGCCTAGCACAGTTTTGGAAAGTTTAAGAGACTTTCAAAGATTTGGGGAGCATCAGAATTTCAAAGTTTCAAACAGTTTTAGTGAATTTTCAAGGTTTCAGGGCGTTTCGAAGGTTTCAAATCGTTTAAGAACGCTTTATGGGTAGTTCGATTGAATTTCAATTGCCTCCAGAAAGCTTCCGAACGGTTCAAAGCAGAAGAAACATTAAAGGTTTCGGATAGTTTTAATGCATTTCGGACAGTTGGCGTATTTTGTTTAGGAAAGGGTGTTTCCCTAGTTTTTCGCATGTAAAATAATAAATTTCGCGTGCGTATTCTGGGATCTGTCGGTTTTTGGGTCTAAAAGCGTGCTTCTATCGTTCCCAAAGCTTTCGCGGCATTAAAAAATAAAACCTATCCTTCCATTTGACCCACTAAAATAGGCAAAGCCCAGCCTGAAGCTCCATACGCTGTCAATCCAATTAGAGGGCATTACGCGTGCACTTTACGAGATGATTTATCAATGCTAAATACAGTGAACTGTTTTAATCGCATATTAAAGCTTAAAACATTACTAACGCGATTATATAGATGAACCGTTTTACGGTCGACAACAACAAATACTTTATTAACATGCAAAAGCTTTCACTTTCGTATAATTTATGAACGATGATATAGTTGGCAATTATCAACGAAGTAACTTGGTTTCGAAATGCTAATAAAGGAACTTTGAAATAATCTAGCTCTAAAGTTTTTCCGAGCTCGTTCAGAAAAAAGTATTAAAAAGTTTAATGGAACATCACAATACCCGAGTAATTTTGTGATAATTCGTCGAGTTAGTCTCATGTACACGATTTAGTTACAATCTTGCGCTCGCTTAATTATATTCAACTCAATTAGGACGATTTTTTTCTCGTTCTCGAGTGCTCCGAAAGGAATTGGAGTAATATAACGAGCGAGCGAGTTTTTTACGTGTCTGAGATCCCCGTACGAATAATTATGTAACGCAATAAAGCCTTTCTTCACCTTAGATGTAATTTAAGACCGTCGTAAAAGTTGTAGATTACAGAAAACTAAGTTGGCGCAATGGACGAAAACGGGCGTAGTGACGTGTAACGTACTCGACGAGGGGCGCCGGCACTTCTCTCCGGCTTAATTTGGAACATCACCTTTACGACCTGTGTCTTTACATTTAAACATTCCTTGGCAATTTACTAAAGTAAATTGCGGAATAAACTTAATTCATACCGGCTCGCATTTAAATATCAATTTAAGTCGAGAAATCGCCGGTTCCCTTTTGGGGTCGTTCTTCGTCCGCGCGACACACAAGGCGCCAGATGGTTTACCTTCGTTCAGGTGCTTGAGATAAATGTTTTACAGCTAACGCTTGCGCCCGCCACCGCGATATTGATTTACCCTTCCACCCGCCCGAAAGGCACACTTTTCACCCCGAAAAAAAGAGCGAGCCATGCACTTGACGTGTTTATATCACGCAAAAATTTGTTGTTGCCTTAAGAGACATTATTTCGAACGCATATACCTTTTCATCCTTCCAATTTCAAAAATTTATCGCGCGCGAAATGGTCTATATAACGTCGATAATGCCCCATATATTTTATCTTTGTAGATATACATACTCACCTACACGGCGCGGCGGTACCAACCCCCTCGTACTTGTAGCCCTTTATAAATCACCACGGGACGGACTGACTTGATTTATACCACGAAATTATTTCACTTCAAGAAAAGTAATTTCGAGAACTTTTCCTTAAAACTTCACATACTTATCATTTAAACTGTTTTTAAGGCCGTTTCTTTAGGCAGTCGTTTTCCACTTCCCGACGCCACTTACGCTCCCAACATTTTACTTCTATGGTCTTAATTAAATTTCTACAGTTACTTGGCCGAAATTGATGATCTCAGTCCTAAAATATCAAATATTTAATATTGATGTTGCTATACAAAGCTAACTCCCCACTTTCTAGAGCTTTCCAAAGTTTCATAAACAAAAAATGTTCGAACATATTATCTCAGTTTCTATAGCCCTCAATTGTTGTTTACATCCATCCAGAGCTTTCCAGATCCACACTATTCAATATCATCTTCAATAAACCCACTTTACTGCGTGCTGGGCTTTTCTGAACTCATTGTAAAACCGCCCAAATCTGCCTAGCTTTTATTAAATGGCTCTTTCAAAATGTTAATAGGCCCTTCCATAATGTCCTGGAGTTACGTTTCAGGTTTTCGCACGCCTCGAGGACTTCGTAGGTTCCACCGAAAGTTTCGAGACCTATTTCCTAACCTTCAAATCTCTGAGACGAAGGGGTAGAACATAAATAATAACTGTTGTCACAATGGAGGGTAATTTAAACCATGATCTTAACCAATTACAAATAGGACACTTTATCTAGATCTGAAATCTCAATATTTCAGTTTAACTCAATTTTTAGCAAAAAGGGATCCACTTGTAGTCTGGGAAATTATCAACATAAAAACAGGTTTCCTTAAAAACAACGGAGCTATTGGACGAATGAAGTAATTATAATTCGAAAACCAGTATGTAATCAAACGTAGTCGTCGAAGATTATAATATTACCTTTGAAGTCTGGTCGTAACGGCCGTTTGAATTCAGAAGGGCACTTTTCTGCCTTATCTGTAACAGATAACAACGTAAGCAAACAAACGAGGGATAGTGCGGCACAAAAATATTGCGGTAGCAATGTCTAACGTTTGACACGCTGGCGCTGGTACTTGTATACTAAAACCGAAATTAACACTCAATTAAAGAATCAATAACTCAATTTACGTTAACTAAACTACGAATTGTCCGTACAAATCGGTGATAACAAAATAATCGTAACGTTAATACTTTACGATGCACAAATAACTAAATTTCCATAACAGCAATAATATATTACGTTGGCAATTAAGTTCCCGCTTTTCTTTTAATTCTGACATTCCGCATGCCATTATTGTATTGTATTGTATTGTTCTACCGGAAACTATGTTCTGGTTTTTTGTTCGATCTAAAAATCATTATGCGGGTCACTCTGTAATTGAACGAAAGCCTGTTGAGCGGCCAGACCAAGAGAGTGACAATAAAAGTAAAAAACCGAATGAATTCAAAATTCTCTCTTGTGATCCCTACCTATTATTTTTAACTAATTGACGCCTACAAAATGGTTCTTATTAACAACAACGGCCATTTTTAATCACCGATTGGTTTCTTTGATTCCTGCCCTACGAAGTGAAAGTTGATCTTGATCTCGATTACAGTTTTTGGTCTGACAAAACTCTATTTATTTAAGGAGAAAACTGTGAAATGGAGCTTTGTTCCGCCTAAGATGATAAAACTATTAGACGCCATATCTTCTACATTTCGTTCGTTAGCAGTGGCTTTTTAATGAAAATAATGCTCGAGTTTTTTTGTGTCGTCCAAAATTACACTGGGGGTTAGGGTAACGGGGTCGTGCGAGCGTTACAAAAAACAAAGATGAAATAGTGTCCGACATTAAATCGGTCATTACTCACCTTAGCATAACTTTAAATCGCAATCCCAAGGATAGTTATAAGAAGAGGGATGACTTTCGTCATAATTGATATTATACGTGCATCTGTGTCTCTCTCATCTCTGCCAAGTTATCGTTAGATTCGCTTTTGCTATTTGCACACCATTATTAATTTGGGTTGGAAACTTGTAATTTCGAGCCGCACACATTTGCGGTTACTTTGCATGCAGTTTGCTGCGTCGGAACTTCTAAACTTCGAACTCCTCCGTTGTTGTCCGCAATTTTACATTTAGTACGCTGCAGCTTTGAACGTGCGGGGTAATTAGTGGCATTCGCTAACTTCGCAGCGAAGCTGTAATACACGTTTTTTTCTTCGTGTTTTAGGTAAGTCGTCCCGATTGGTTTGCGAGAGCAGGTGGTAAGTCAAAACAGTCATTTAACGTCGAAACGGCGGCAAATGAACGGAACTAATAGGATTTCGGCGAGCTCATATATTTAGGGGTTAAATCCATAGACACACAAAACTGTTTAAATTTATCAACGTGGCATAATCCAGTTTGGGTTGTTTTAACAAAATACTTGCATGGGCGATTATTAAAACGAGCCGGATGATTAAAACGGTGCGGCGGTGGGTTACTCTAGACGAGATGACAACCAATCAAAATTGTTTTGTTTAGACACCTTAAAGAAAGTTCGCAATGCAAACGTCAAACGCAACAAAGGCCAAAATCCTTTAATCAAAAGCTTACGAAATCGCATTCTATTCATTGCTTTTGATGTGTACTCGGCAGACAACGATTGAAAAATTAACGAGAAAGTGAAGATGAGAGAGACAAGAAGGAAATAAATGCTTGCAGTTATTTGTCACGTTTCAGATAACGCGCGGCGCGAAGGCCCTCTGTTTAAAATGGGGTAAAATATCAACGCCAAGTTTTAACCAAAATTGAATTAGCAATAATGCGAAAACCCATTCAATCGAAAACTGGCTGGGAGTAAACGCGAAAGTTATTTATGCCGCGCGAATTGAAATTTGTGATTATTTCCTTTCGGTATTGTATATTTGTTTGCCCGTTCCTATACCTTTTCCATATACCCTCAAATAAACGCACCGTTTAGAATATGAATCGGGACCGAAGAATGGGACGCGGACCTTTCAATTTAAATTATTAACGTTCATAGAGAGCTCAATGGAGAAAAGACAATGATCTATTTAATTAGAAATCAAATGGATCCACTCCTCATCGCGTTATTCCCACTTCGACTTTATACAGTTTTCTTGAAAAACTTTATTTCGATATCGCCGAACTACGTTTTTCAATCCACAGGCTGACTACCCAAAAAATTTAGCGTAAAGAAATGTACACGCTCTCTTAAACGGTCGAAACACCATTTCCACCATAAAATAATCTTCTTCCTCATGAATTTTCAAATGAAACGCTAATCAAAATTAGATCTAATAAACGCCAGTCCCCAGGACGTTAATTAAATTTCGCCTGATAACTTTTTTAAAAATTTACAGAGGCGATAAAAGTTTTAAACAAAAATCACGCACCTGCAAAAATTTCTAAAAGGAAAATCAAACACTGAAATAGAAATTCAAACAAAACGAGCACACCTTGTGTTAATTCGTAAAAATAAAATAAAAAACTTCTTTTACACTAGAGTGTCGGTTCTGGTAAAGATCCCAAATGGTATTCTTCGAACTCATAAACTCATGTAAAGTAGGTCAGGTGGTATAAAAAATTGTTTCGTGTAATACTGGTTTTATTAGGACCAACATTTCTGATGTGATGTTATTGATCCATCACATGGATCTTGGATCTGGATTTAGATCCTTTTTAGATGATGATATTTTACCTGTATCTAGATTATATAATGATCCATATTCCACTGGTAGATCCAAAAATGTTTCATCTTTCATAAGTACGGAAAATGCTATCTCCTTCATTTTCAAGGAGTGGTCAAACGATTAGTGGTCGTGAAAACCTCATTCCATTTTCTGATCAAGTGAAATTTCAGTTAATTGCGAGAAATTGAGATTTTCGAAACAATTTTTAAAATTTTGGAAAAAAAAAACAAAAATGCCGAATGTCAACAAAAAACGTAAGGTAAAGACCGCAGAAAAATTCAGAATTCTTTCCAAATTGAAATATTTTTTCTTCGCTTCCTACAATAGTAAGCGTTAACTTGTCTAGTTAGAATTATGGAACAAAAGTACACGTTCAAAACACAGAGATTCATTGTCTAAATCTTCATCAACTATTTTGATTTTAAACTTAATAAGGTTTTTGGAGCGTGGATTTCAAGTTTTAGACAAAAAAATTTTCAAGGGCATTTTTCCCCCGACTGTTTTCGTCACACTTCGTGTATTTTTTTTGAGAAATCCTTCGCTGCAGTTTAAAAACCAACCCCTTTTTCAGCATATTGATAATAATGTCTGCCAATTTTCTGATCATTTCATTTCTAAATATCTGGAAGAATTATAGACACTTGACAATAGCGTCAAGTAATTCAAGCACACCTTTTTAATATCTTTAGGTAGTAAAAATCCCCTTGTATAACGGGTTTCTTGAGTCAAGGGTAAAGAAATTTGCACAGGTTTTTCCAAAAATAAATGTAATTGGTTTCTATGATAGGATAATAAGATTTCCATTCCAAATAATTATATTGATCTAAACTAGAGATCAAAAGTGTGATGGCGACAGCTTTAGCTGGAGCGATTTTATCATGTGCTTTTGATCGAGAGTTTTTTCCAGGAAGCAACAACATTTGAGTGAATTAAAAATAAAATTATGCTTATTGAATGAAAACCAAGATGGAGTGTATTTTAGGGAGATTAATTTAAAAAAAAGACCAACCACTATTTTTATCGCTGATAAAAAATTACCTAGCTTTTAATCGGATAAAAAATCATCTGATTGGTTAGAATTTGAAACAATCACCAAGCTGCTGGTCGTATATTAAAGGAGTGTATTAATCGCATATTAAAAAAGACTACACTTCGCTTCTTGTATCAGAGAACATTGTCAAATGGCATATGGTCCTATAAAAATGCCCCTTGAAGCTTCTTCAAAAGGAAGATATAGATAATAAGGTACGTTGCAGAAACTGTTGATAATAATGTATGTCAATTTCTGATCTTTTTATTTCTAACTCTCTGGAAAAAATATATAGACAATAGCGCCTAGTAATTAAAGCACACCTTTTGCTGACTGACATATTTTAGGTTGCCTAATTGTAGCTTGTATAACGGTTTTTTGATGAGTCAAGGGTCAAGTAATTTGCACAGATTTTTCCAAAAATAAATGTAATTCATTGCTATACTAGGACACTCAGATTTCCATTTCAAATCCATGATTATATTGCTCTCAAACGGTTCCCTTAATTTGGCACATTACAACAAAAAATGTTTCATGTGAATTTTGAAAAATGCGAATGGCACAACGATCTAGTGACGTATTCAGTCACCAATACAATCAGAGGGGTTCTCCTTATTTTCATGTTCAAATATTCAAGTTTGGTTGAACTCCAAAGGAACCTTTTGGAATCTCTAGGCTCGAAATCGTGTTAAGTATTTTGAGAAAGAGAACGAACCACAAAAAATGAATGTTGGAAAAATTGAGGTTGAGGAGCAATATTTCATATATCTCCCATCTTTCAAAAAGGTTTTTGAAATTTTGGATTAAAATATCAGAGAAAAAGCTTCCAACAAAGTAGTTTCCTACAGCCGACTACAATACTATAGATACACAAAACGATTATAGGCGCTATTAATTATTTTTATTTTGATGAACGATTTACGAGCATCGAACTGTAAGACGCTTTAGTGTAGAGTAAATAATCTCCTCTCGAGCTTTTGAATAATCGTCCTCTTTGGTACAATTTATGATTATATTTGTCTCTATGCAAGCTTTAAGTTATTCTCGGAACATTGAGTTAAATGAAATCGAGGAATATTAAATTTATTCGAAAGAAAACTAATTTCCTTATACGAAAATTTAAGTTCGCGATATCCATTTCGGAGGAAATTAAAATATTGTATTAGATTTTTCTCGGTTAGTTTATGACCATAACGAAAATTGTGGAAAATCTCTAGCGTAGGCCGGAACTTTCATGTTTCGCTCTTCCCAATATAATATCTTCCACCGAGTAAGCAGGATGTTGCCGTTTACGTCCCAGTGCTTTTGTATACTACAGGTGCATTACATGTATTAAAAACTGTTAACAAAAGCGCGTTTGTTTCTGCTACTACTCAAGCCTACCGATGCAAGATTTATGCGAAAACCGGGATTCATCATCCTCGCCCCTCGCCAACCCCCCAACCCCTCCGCTTTTAATTGCGAAATTGCGGCGATCGGTGACAATGCAGCGTGGACAAACTGCGTGCAATTTAAATTCTTAATTCCAAACTAAATTCAACTTATAATTGATCTCATCCAAACTGAAATTAGTCTAATTTCGGGAGACGGTTTACGGTGCCACCACCGCCATAACACTCAATAGTTTGTTGTCGACTCGTAAATGGTTGTAATCAAGTGGAGGAAGTTGCGCTATTTCCGAGTTAATAAATATAAGAGACGGGAGAGGGCGAGAGGGCATTGCCAAAAATACTTTAACATCCCCTTATCGGCCTCGCCACAAAAACGGAAAAGAGCTTTACTTCAAACTCGTACACATCGCGACGCTATCTGCTGAATGAAACTGTAAAATATGAAGACGCTGATTAAAATATTTTATCAAGTCGGTTGAAGTAAAGCTGAAGCTGTTTCCTGCCCGTGACGCCAAACGCGGAAAAGGAAAATATTATTCCTTTAAAACGATGCTGCCGCTTTGAGCATTGACTTTACGCTCCTCAAAAGACAGAAAGGCGATGATAAAAAGCCATGAAGACACGTGCGGGGAGGAATTGGAAGCCTCTTCATCCCTTTAAAGGAATGTTCGTCTGGGTACCGATGTTAAATATGTAAATGAACGGATATGTGCGCTGTGCGAAAAGACCTAAACCAAATTATACGGTTTTTCCCTTCATCGTAACGTAAACGTTTGTGTAAGTCAAAATTAGATTTAACCGTGCCGGGTGCATATCGATTTTGTGTACTTCGAACACCTGTCATTTCTAAGAGAAAAGTGCATTGTAACACGACCGTGTCGCTATTAAAGCATGAAACTCGAACAACCGCCAACTTTAAGTTTGTGCACTCCACAAGTTTATATACATGTAGAAACCCTGACACTTTTCTTTTATTAAAACTAAGATAGCTCCGTGCTCAAACAATTTATTCTTAAATAGGTTGCCGCTTCATCTTTCCACTTTGCATTGTACTAATAATCATGGTAGAAGTACATGCAAAGATATGAAACGGTCTTATTTGGTTGCACTTAATATCGTTCGCTTAAACTTTGAACATGTGATAGTGCCAGTTTAACTTTCGTGCTCGTCGTTCTTCTTAGTTTCCTTGTCTCGATTTACTTTGTTTTCGGTTGAAGAAATGGAAAGTCCGGGAATAGCGTCAATGAAGACGTGGAATGCCACATTAACAGAGGATTGGCTATTGGCTGGTTCCTCATTTCTTTTAAACAGGAATGAGTCCGAGTATATAAGGGCTTCATTATTACTTGGGTTCTCTGCCATGATCTGTAGAGTACGGAGGATTGCAAACCCCTCACAGGAGCTTCTGAAGGTTTCTCTCTTGGATGGAATGGAGTACCCTGATTGGTTGTCCACGATTGATCCGTCGGTGTAGTATTAAGAATGTGTCCTGTACTTATTGCTTAGTTCGTGGAAGAGATTGCGAAAGGTTCTCAGAGATATGCTTTTGTTTCTTGAAAAAAAACCATAGTTCACTAGAGCGAAAAGCAGATTTAGTGATTTTTCTTAATTAAATGTTGTAGAATTTTTAGTATTAGAAATACAGAAATGCAAAGAACAAAAATTGTAGATAAGGTGATAAGGTACATTTATTAATTTTCATTCTTCTTTTATAATTTTCGAGTTATAACTCAAACTTACATTTTTTTAAATGAGATTTTTTCAAAAACCAAAAGCATTTCTTAAATAAGCTCTTAAAACGACAACTCTTTCCTCATTTAACCGAATCTGTTATGTACGTCTTATGGTCTCCGAGATCCCAATGCTAAAAATGAAAAAAAACTCACCCTGTATATTAAATTCTCGGTAAATATCGAATGTATGTAAAAGACTTCACTAACCAGTATAGAGGATAGGGTATTACACCCCTAAATTAAACACTATACAACAATTTACAATGGGCGTTTATTGAACAGTAACAATGGCTCGATACATTGCTCTATTTCTCGACCGTCTTTCTTGGATGTCGCGTACGAAGTCCCCATATGTGGGCCGCGCTCCTTCGCGCACCCCTTGGTATAATAAAGCTGCCTTAGCGAGCCGTAATAAAACGTGATGTTTTCATGTTTCATGAAGTTCCGCTTACATATACTAGATATCTTAAAACTGTCGGACGGACGGATGGACGGGAGAAAGTGGCCATAACAGCGCCTTCAACATAGGATCGAAGTCGAAATAAAGTAAAGGTTGTTTGAAATGCTTCCGCCAGAGGATAACCTTTTTTCTATTACATCCAGCAGTATAACGTTGACGCTGAGGATATACTTCATACTATGATCTTGGTGATTTTTTCGCAAGAAAATCAAAATTTTTTGACAGTGTATCGGCTTTATAATTGTTAATAAAATTATTGTATTTCATTACGAAAGAAAGGAAAAATTGGTATTCTAAACAATACATTATTTCTACAAACTCTGATTAAACGTTATCCTAAATCTGGAAACCAATATTGTCAACCCTTAAGTAATTCAACAGAGAAGTTCAACACTTGTCCTTTGTAATTGGTAATTTAATATGAGGAAATTCCTTCGCGCATAGCAGCCGCACAAATAGCACACCTTCTTGTCAAAAAAATAAAACGTCCTTGGAATACAATTAAATATATTCCACATAAAAGGTTTTTTTTCGAATGAAATCGGGTTTCCCCTTTTCGCTGGAAAATGCACACACAATGGCGAAATTAACTTAAAATAGCTATGATTAATTTTTTTTAACCAATCCCGAATGGCTGTTAAATAATCAAAAACAAATCGGTCAATATGTTTAGCGGAAGCTTTACTTCATGATGATCCGAAATTTATTGGTTATATCCCTGTAATCGTATTCCTACGCCCGACTGGAAAGCCAACCAACATAGGGCGGTAGAGAACAAAAAAAAAACCATTGAAAACCAGGCGTAAAAATGACCCGTATTTCATTGACTCCAGTCATCCAGATAAATTCCTCACACCATCATAATAATATTGTTTGAGAAGGCCTTGACACCTTGAATGTGGTTGGGACTTTTTATTATGATTATTACCTATTCTGAATCTAAATGAATTTTTTACTCATCGGGCTGTTTTGCAAGCGGGCTTTGTGTTACAATAAATGCATTTTCACTGCTCCTGTACAACTGTGAAACAATTATTATCTATTCACTTGCGTATAAACGTTTTTAGATTACAACACTCATATGTAAATTTGGATTCAATAAATTAAAATTTAAACGTCTTGGTTTAGATGTCCTTAAGATGCAAATAACATCCTGTAAAACATCAGACCCGTAAATGATGCTAAATAAGGTCGTGGTACCTCTATTGTTGTTAGATCATTAATTTACTACAATTGGATGATCGTACGTACGATATCATCAAGTGGAGAATCCTTGGTTCACTTCTTTCGCTTACTTTCTGGATTGATTTACCTCTTCGGACGTTTTATGTTTTTTTTTATTTTCAGAATCTGACAGAGTTGGACGTTAGCGAGAATCACATTGAGATTTTGGATTTGAGCGCAGTCGAGCAATTGCAAGTGCTGCTCTGTTCCAAAAACATTATCACTGTGTTGACACTACACGGAAGAGCCCTATCAACACTAATAGCGGGAAATAATTGTAAGTTTTGAAGCATTAATTATGGAAGTAACCTAAAAATTGTAGTATTGAAGAACTTTGCGGTCATTGCAACACCCACAAATTTAAAGCACATAGATGTGTCATATAACAATCTGGATGGCCTCCCCGAGTGGCTTGGAAGTTGTCAAGAGCTGCGCTCGTTATTTGCGAGTAACAATTACATAAAAACCCTACCGGACCATCTATTTTGCAATGAAATGCCTTACCTGCACACGTTACAGTTGGCTTATAATCAGTTGCATAATCTTCCTACAATACACAAAAAACTACCCATACAAGAGTTGTTTCTACAAAACAACAGTATATCAACGCTTCCGGAAAATTTCTTCAGATGCGTCCAAAGTATAAAGGTACTGAATATATCAAACAACCGCCTTTGCAAATTGCCCAAACCACAGAGTAATTTAAGCTTAGAAAAACTGTTTATAACTGCCAATTGCCTGTCGGATGGTTCGCTTGCGGAAGTGTCTCCATACCTGGTGAACTTAAAAATCCTACACGCGGCTTATAATAATTTTACTTTTCTACCCGAAAATTGTGGATTAGAATGGACGGAAATTGAGGAACTGGTGCTATCGGGAAACAAACTGATAAGACTGCCTGACAGTGTGGGTTACCTAAAGCACCTATCAGTGCTTCGAGTCCATTCAAACTTGCTCCAATCATGCCCCACGTTATCACATTTGGGATCACTACGCGTTCTCGACTTCGCCCACAATCATTTGGATAAAATCAACCTATCATCGCTCATCCCTCCAAATCTCAAGTTTCTAGACCTCTCTTGCAACTCAAAGCTTCACGTGGACTCGCAGCAGTTCCACACGTACAGAACGCAAAGGCCGATGAGCTTAGTTGATGTATCCGGGAAGAACAGGACGAGTCTACCTTTAACCCCCTCGCCGTTCTGCGAAAACGACCTCACCGAATCGGCATGGGCGGTCGGGTTTTCGGAAACGTCAGGCTGCAAGCGACGACTGTACATTTCCCAAATCCGCTTGCCGGCGTTTTGCAACACGGAAGCGCTCTTCGGGATGTTTGACGGCGAAAATAACAGCGACGTCCCGATTGCAATTGATAAAATAGTTCCACGCATCCTCTTGGAAGAACGAACCGTAAAAGAAACGGCAAACGACTACATGAAGTACACCATGTTATCCACCCACAAAGAACTGAAAGACAAAGGGCAGAAGCACGGAATGAACGCAGTCATTGTGCATATTTTAAAATCAAAGTCATCGGTGGACTTCTCGTTTTGTGGTGGCGTGAAGAGGTACGTCATGAAGATTGCGAGCGTCGGCGATATGAAGATTGTGCTGGGTCGAACCGTTGGCCCATTGCGATTGTTGCCAATTAAACAGCGTAAACACATACGCACTAACCCACAACTTAATTACGTAATACCCGATCCTGATATAATAGAATTTCAGTTAGAAGATAAGGACGAGTACATGATAATTGCGAATAAGAACTTATGGGAGGTAATGAGCCCAGAAAATGCAATTAGAGAAGTTAGTCTGCAGAGAAACATTATTTTAGCGGCGAAGCGTCTGCAAGATTTAGCACAAAGTTACGGCGCGGAAGAAAATTTAAGTATCATAGTTGTACGGTTTAACCTAATTAGCTCTGATGTCGATCTGCTTATGAGGGAACTAAGACAGACGATTAGAAGAAATAAGTACCAAAGCGAAAGTGGGCTTTCGAACGCGAGTACCTGCCAACCAGGCTGTTGCTGCGAAGCACTCAATAATGCGTGCAACAGCTGCATAGACAAAATTCCGATTCCACCACCAATGATGAACCATGATGATCGATCTTCTCCGAGTGGGCAAAGTGATCAAGCGTGTAGTGACTGCAATTCTTCCGCTAAAATCTTTATTAATCAGCTAAACAAGCAAAGCGACAATCGTTCACTGCGCAGTTTTGCGTCATCCCACTTCGAAGCGGCGGACGTTAAGGCATCGCCGGAAAGACGAAGCTACCGAGGCGTCGCAAAGGCGGTTCGTGCACGCAAAGAAGAAGAAAAAGCTCGGGAAGATTCCGATTCTGCTCTATCCGAAGAACAATTTAAGTGCTGGGAGTACATGCTCGAACAAAACACGCAGTTGCTCTTCGATAAGGAGCTCAACACCTTAAACAAGAACAAAAGACCACAGTTCTCTGTAAAGAACCCAACATTGTCGAGGAGCAACCCCCAGATAGTTACCGATAATAACACGCAAGCATCATTCTTATCCCGTCAGTTTGGCAGTTCCAGATCATTCAATCCGTTGGTATCGAGACCACCCTCTCGCCACCTGGGCGACAAAAAGCAAATGCTCGGAGGTCCTCACGCTGCTTACTTTGGCAGTTTGCAGAGGTTAATGCCCTACAATCTCGAGTACGATTTTGCTGTGATGCAAGAGAGGGGGTTGGCGGATTCGTTAGATTTGGATAGGATGCAGCAGTATTGGGGTGTAACCACAACCGAATTGTAAATTTATGTATTTATAACTGTAATATTGTGATTAATTAGTACGGTAGGAAACTTGAAGATGATGTAAAATATTATTTATTTCACCTGTAAAGAACAAAATTGCTAATAGTTGTAAAATACAAACAATTGTTTATTTTTTTTTGCTTTTTTAAGTGTAATCATTGAATAATAAATCTCTTTATTCAATGGTGTAATAGAGAAGATTAGTTCTATTTACAATACACTTTCTTGTTAATACAATTGAAATTGACAAGAATGTTTACTTGAATTCAAGTTTTTAAATAAAGATAACAATTTGAACTCTGCCTACCAAGAGCAACAAACGTGAAAATCTAAGCGTTTGTTTTATAAATTGAGCAACAATTTAGCTCCAATTAGCGCCTAACCACTAACCAGGATCACGTGAACAAGTAATTACGGCATTCGTGATACTTTTTACATTTTGTTTTTTCTTTAGTTAAAAGCATTATCCCTGCTTTGCTGCTATCATAGTGTACATACGTACTATTGTTTAGTTATTTAGCACTTCTTTGGGCATGCGGGTATTTCTATGAAAGGGTTCATGGAATACATATGTGAGATTGATTAAATGGAGAACAATCCGCATATTTTTAGAAGTTGCAATTTTTGAGTAAGAGCAATAACCAGTAACATTTTTTCTCTTGAAAACCGTCGTTTTTAGCGCATTCTTTGAAAAAAATACGCTATTATATTCGTTATGGTTGGCTGGCCGACTGTCCGGGTGAGATCTCAGCAACTACAATAACTAGACACCTCAAATTTTCACTAAAAGCTTTCTGCTATAGAATAGATGTGCAGGCTCTAGTCTATTTTGAGTTAGATTACTTGTGAGATCGATAATTTAAGAAAATATTTTCGATATGGTTTTCGGAGGTGCTATAATTTTACAGTTAAATAGCGCTACCAGTATAAAAACTTAATTATTTACTTTGTGATGTGTTTTACAAAATAAAGACGTACCCTGAATTGAAATTAAATAAAATTAATTATTGAACGCAGCCAAAATTACTCGTGAGATCGATAATTTTAAACTTGGCTAATAAAATACTGACTTGTATTACCAAAAATGCGCTTTAATCATGCATATGCCGATTTACAACTTGTTTGAATTATTTCTCAAAAATCATTGAACAAAATTTAAAAAATTTTAGTAACAATTATTTTTGTAATTTTTTTTAATGTTGATAAGTTGACCAGTGACACATCTAGTTACCCCTCGAGTTACTCCGTGCATTTTTACCAAAACCTAAAAATGAGTTCATGTGAGCTCATAACTGCAATTCCTTGTGCATTTAACTTCTCTTCATCTCTGTGGCTTTTTGAAAATCTTGTATTAATCACCTGTATGGGCAATACAAAATAGTGACCGATTGTACTTAAAAAATTAAAGAGTTAACCTAATTTTTATTGAATCATGACAACCCGAGGTTCATTGTTTACAATGTAAATAAAAGAAGTTGGTAAAGCTCTAGCATATAATACACGTTTACCTATAAAATGCACTATGCATATTTTTTAAAATAGCCGATAACAAATTTCGTTTCAAAAATGAGTGTTGACAATATTCACCCAAAACAACGGTACTTCTTTAATACAACCGCCACAATGATCGTTATACGTACACAAAAAGATACACCCAATAAACTAGATACCATTATCAGACTAAAATCAAATGAATTCAAACTTACGTACCCCACTAATAAATGGGTTTCGGATTACGATATAGGTAAAAGAAAGGTAGGTAATTAAATTACAACATATGGCATAAATTGGGCATAACCTACAACGATACGTGGTAAACCAAACAAAAATAACTTTACCTCGGAAAAATATCACCAATGTCTTATTCATGTAAATACGTTTAGGTAAATAATATAGACAATTTTAACAGGAAGGCTTTGGATTTTCCACTTTAGATTTCCACATCTTCCGCAAGGTACGTAATCCCTTTGAAATGGTGAGGTTAAACAGACTCATCTAAATTAGTAAGTATGAAATCTTCAAATTTTATACAGCTACAGTAGCAGTAATCGTATCTGTGCTACCATAATAGGGGTACAAATGCTGACGTAATCTACCCATTGAATTGTAAGGTTGCTAAAAAAATTGTGTAAATTACGTCATTTTTAGTAATACGAACTGGTATGAAAGTACTCGAGAGGGTAAAGGTAAAATTTTATATTCATGGGGTTCCATGAAAATCCTTTACGTTTACACCATCGACTACTTTTCTTAAACGACACTTGTTACCATTACCAAACCATTATAGGATGTCAAGCTCTTATTTTGTGATTCGGAAAACTTGCCCCCAACCCATTATCACTAATTGACGTCTTTCACGCTTTTTTTAGGGAAAAAACTTAATTTACAGTAGACATTTTTCCATGCAGGGAATTTTTATACCATTTAATATCAATATTATTACCTAGATTATGAATGACCCTTAATAAGAAGGCTTATAATAGAATTAACCCATCTACAAGATGATCACTGTTGAGGCAAAAGAAACCCTTAAAGTTACGGTAAATGGATTGAGCATACAATTCTAAGAAGAAAGATGAAATTAACGTGTTTTACTGTTTGCGGATATCGAAATTTTTTGCGCATCCGGTTCGATTCTGGACGGTCTTACGAGCGTGTTTCCTGAAAGATATGACTCTTGGAACTCTTTTAATGAAAACATCTGGTACTCCTATGAAAAAGACGAATGGTTTTTTTCTCAACAATTTCTAAACAAGTGCAAGCACTTTTTCTTTAACTGGAACGTTCTATACTTGATTTATTTTTTTAATTAACAGCCACTGCGCTTTTCATAACTTTGAACGTTTACCCTTTTCTGCGATCTAATTTTTTTGAAACCGACCTGTACGCTCAGGTGGTCGATCTTAATCTACCCAGCCTTCCCCTTTCCTATCGTTGCCAGTTACAAAATCTGAAACGGAACCGACTTCCGTTAGGTCGCTTCCGCACGCTTCTATACCAACCGCAATCCATTATTCTTATCTGTAATTGTTGCGGGACTAATTTACCGAAACGGAACCAACGCAAAATTGATGACTCGCGTCTGTTTTTATCGTTATCCACGGTGGTCTGGCGTAAATCCTACTCAAGTTTTCTAATCACACGGTACATGAAATTTTACGCTTTCGTACTACAACCCAAAACTTTTTAAAAAGAAAACTGAAAAGGACAACGCTAACCTTACATCAGTCAATTTTCTTTTGGGAGAAACTTCTGTTAAACCGGTTTCAACTGTTAAGATCAAATTAAATTCGCGCATACACCCACGTGTCCTTTTTATTCTAGCGAACCGCATCTTGTTTGAAGAAGGAAAAATGTCATACAGTGTCTTGGAATGAGCCAAAAAAAAGCGACACCGTCTACTCCCCTATAACACTTGCATCGCTGTGCTCTGTCGCTTAATAAGGAAAAGGCATCTCGCGGTTGATCGGGGGTAAGTCGTTTTTTCTGCACGTTAGCTGAATATCGTCCTACTTGGATCAATGGGTCAATTTTGGGTGCACTATTATTTCAGATTTACAAGCTAAGTTCCTTAACAGTATCCACCACTACAACATTTCAATGTATGCTGATGCCATTCAACAACAACTTTGTCAATAAATCTAAAACGAATAATGTATATAATGTATGAGTCTCTAGTTTTATCCCATTTTAGTTTTCCTCACCCTCTATCTATATAACAAAATCACGTACCGCAGCGATGTACCTACTACATACATTACTTGAACTTAAGATTTCAAGGTAAACTAACCCCTCCCCCACATAGTATTACGTTGATGAAGGAATCCTACACTGAACGGTATTATATACATTATTTGAGAGATCATTTTTTTCGTGTACTTATAATTTATACTTTGCTGTACCCAAAACGTTTTAATTAACTAATTGTGAAGTATTTTAATTGTATTTAACTAGTTCAGATTGTCACTACCTAGATGGAATAGCAATATTCACATACATATACAGGGTGATTCCTATAGTACCTGCCACCGTTTGGGAGCGTGTAGGTGGTGCGTAGGGGAGTATTTTGATATAGGACACTTGGGGTCGGAAATCTAAAATAAGGGTGCCAGAGCCAAATTTACCTTCTGGAATTTCGCGCCTGTAGGTAGGCAACCCAACCGGCCGGCGGTGCACACGGAGCGATCTCAGGCGGCGATGTGTGGCTGACACTTGATCAGAATTTTGTTTAAACCCACGAAATCCCGTCTGCAACGACGCGTATCAAGTGAATAAACACTATGGCAATAGTATAATAATAGTTGGCTAGATGTAGGAAGTGCATTGAGAACAACGGTGGCCACGTTGAACACTTGTAAACGTTATTGCTTTTGACTGTCGTTTTCCCTCCTTCCCTCCCATGTCGCTTCCTCGCGCTAACTCGCTCTGCATCGCTCCGCGCGAAACGTCGGTCGGTTGGGTTGCCTACATACAGGCGTGAAATTCCAGAAGATAAATTTGGTACTGGCGCCCTTATTTTGGATTTCCGACCCAAGTGTCCTATATGAAAAGACTTCCCCTAGGCACCCCCTATACGCTCCCAAACGGTGGCAGGTACTATAGGAATCACCCTGTATGCCTTTTCTCCCGTTAGCATATTACGAGTAGCATTAATAAAGAAAATATTTCGTGAAGTAATATTTTGGGACACATCATTGAAACTTATTTTTTTCATAATCCTCCGCATATAAAACAAAAAATAATAATCCGGAAAAAATAATAAGACATAAAAAAGAATTCTATTATTAAGGGGTATCAAAAATACAAAAATATATAAGGTATTCCACTAAAAAAACCATTTCGTCATACACACCACTTTTATGGAACACCCTGTATGCCTCTAATCTCAAATGTTTGAGGGCTATTGACCGCTTTCAGAAGCATGTCTCGCCCTGTATGCACTGTCAAAATATGCATAGGAATGTACACAAATTGTAGAGTACGTTAAGGATACTGTAAGGTAATGGGAAACTAGAAACAATGTGCAATAATTTACAAGGCAGGAAAAGTAGTCAGCTGACTACCTTTCCAGTTTCCGTGCATGTGATGTTAGCCTTTCATTTATACAGATTTGCAATAGTAATTAGAGCTCTCTGGAGGCTCCCCGTAAAGGGTTCTTGATCAATTTTAAAATGAGTTCTCACCATTGTCAAAATTAATTTTGAAAATGTGGAGGGGATGCAACAGTTACCATATTGTGGTTGAAAACCCTTATTAAGTAGTACTAAATAAAATCAACTTTTCACTATATGATGAATCTTACCTAACCCAAATTATTTGACCGACGGACGGATAATTCAAAATAACAAACTCTAATTTTAATTGCGGTTTATTTGTCTTAGGTACTATCAAAGCTCAAAACGCGAATTTCACCGACCTGATCTCTATGACGGCCCAAAACGAATTAATGAATTTCCTCTCTCTTAGAACCAACTAGTCTCTTCTCCACAACATCAAAATTGACAGTTTTTACAAGCTATGTAGTTTTTTTATTATCGACTGGATATGATTAAGCTATAATGTCCTTTATTTCTCATGAATTTAAGCTTATCAAGCGCCCTGGAATCCTAATCGAACTCTATCTTATTGTTTTTAATTACAAGATTCACTATGGAACTTCATTATTGAATTTCATCAATTTTGACCCAAGGTTCGAGATCATTTAAAACATCCAAACCAATCTTCAGTGTTTTCGTATAGCTGTTATTTAGGTTAAAAGTTTGTTGACATAATAATTGAGTACCCTCTTTCTCCATACACTTTTTTGGCATTGTTGCAATTGGTACTGCTGCTGTACTCGGAATTATTATGGAAGCAGGTGTAGAATAGTGACCATGTTCTTTTGTTGGCAGAGTTGGAAATAAAACTGAAAAGAATTAAAGTCGAAAAAAGAGTAAAAGAATGGGATCTGGTAGAATTAAGGGAGATGGATAGAGTATAGGTATAGGAAGGGCAATGGGCATTGAAATGAAAAGGGAGGTTGCAATAAAGAGTCTTGAAACTACAGAAGACAAATGGAAGAACATAAACAATGTGATAATCAAAGTGGCTAAGAAGGAGGTGGGGTATTTGAGAAGAAAAAGCGCAGAGAAGCCATTGATATTTGAAATGAGAGAAAAGATGAAAGAAAGAATATTACGGTTGAGGGAAGAAAAAATACCAACGACTGAAGAATGAATTAAGAAGAAAAGCTATAAGTGCGAGGGAGCAATGGTTGCTAAAATGCAAGGAGATTGTAAAAGCTCGATCGAATAGCAAGTCACGAAACACATAGTGTTCAAAAATATAAAGAACATGTTGTGGGATAAAGAGAAATCTCAAAGCAAAACTATTGGCTATTGGCAGCGAAAGCGCTGACAGGGGATAACCAAGTACTGAATAGATGGATGGAATATATGGAAAAGTTATACAAACCAACTGAGAAACCTGAACGAATAAATGTGAGGAAGTAAGAGAGGCAGACAAGGGTGAGAGTATTTTGATGTCAGAACTAAAGGCGGCTATTATAAGAGATATGGTTGCTGGGATAGGTTAAGTTAATAAAGTACCTTCAGAGGATGAAGGCATGAGCACACTGAGGGATTTGTGTAATGAGATTTTACGAGAGTGGAGTGTGGCCTGAAGACTTCCCTAGAACCGTTACGAAGGGATCAAGGAAATGCGAGGCCCATATTGCTAAGATTTCTTGCGGGTGTTGCATGGGAGGTTGAGGAGGATAATGGAAGTGGCAGTGGGGAAAGATTAATTTGGGTTCCCAAGAGATTTGGAAACCAGGGATGCAATCACAAAAAGGAGAAAGATATATAGAACGAGGAAGAACTGTTTGTGCCCAGTCGATCAGAAAGGAGCATTCGATTGTGTGAAATACGAAAAACTGTTAGACATATCAAGGGAAAAGGGTGTGGATTGGAGTGAAAGCAGATTGATCATCAACCTGTACACGAAGCAGGGATTGGAATAGGAAGAGGAGTTAGGCAGGGATGTTGATCACCACTTTAATTAATATCTATATGGTGCATATGGCGAGGAAATACTGGAAAGGGGGAGGGGGGTAAAAATAGGTGGCAGAAATGTAAGGTCAGTCAGGGTTGCTGATGATATGCTCATATTTGCTGAAAACATGCGGGAATTAAATGAAATGTTAAAAAGACTGGAGGAAATGGAAGACAAGTATGGATTGAGAATTAACCACAAGAATTTGTTGAAGGTAATGAAAGTTGAAGCAGAGGAAGTAATGAATGTAAGAGTCAGAGGAGAGATGGGAGTAATGCTTAACAGTAATATGGATTTATAATTGAGAAAAGCGCTGGTAAAATGTTTACTTTAGAAGGTTCTGTTGTATGAGTGTGAGGTATTGATATTGAATAAAAGAGAATTAGAAAGACTGGAAGCATTCGAGACGTGGACTTGTGGAGGAGGTTTAAATTAAAATGGAAGTATTAAGAAGAGCGGGGGGAGAAAAAACTATCAAGCAATATTAGAAAGAGAAAGAGAAACTGAGTATGTAGAGGAAATGGAATGTTGAGAGACGTATTGGAAGGATCGCTGGGATCCACGAACAGGCAAGCTGTAGAAAAATCCACCAACGAAACTGTATTCTAATTATAACGAGACACGTTACCAGAATGCTGTGTAAAATAAAGGCAACTGGTATTTCAAATAATCGATCCAGGCAGCATTAAAACGCTTACTAATTGATACATGATATTCATGCAGGTAAAAAAGGAAAAAAAAGGAAAGAGGTTTTTAATTTAATTAATTAACATCTATGTATTTCTTTTGCATTCTAAAACGAATGCTAAAAAACGCTTGCACTCCGGCTAAAAACGATACACGTTTTTAATTTTCTTTTTAAGCTCCCTTTTGAAGGTAAATTAATGAATTGATACCTTTTCTATTGATGGTTAATAGATTAAAATGTAGTTCTCGTGAACAATGGACCCGAATCTAATAGAAATGCTTTTTCAATGACTTTATACAAAGAAAACCCTTATTAAATTAAATCTCCTTCTTTTGTTCGACTTTAATTGTATATATTCATTTCAGTAAGTAAATGGCGCTGATGCATTACGGCTGATTAATTGTACGTTTCTTTGTACTTGCAAATGTATTTAAGGAAATGTTTGCCTTCTTCTCTACTAAATTACCATGAAAATCTAAGGGTCATCTGTTATCCACTAAACCTAGAATTAATAGCGTGCGAAGGGAGAGCACACCAGTTGGAAAATAACGACTAAATAAGTCTTGTTAGAATAGTTAAACTCAAATTAGTAATTCATAGTGCAATACGGCCAATAACCATATCATTAAAATACGACAATTACGGAAGTTTAATAATAAGGTTGATAGAAAACTTCTAGATCGATAAATTGATCAATTACAGCTATCGTGATGGAGATTCCTTAGTGTTCTTAGAAAGAATATAGATAATATGTTATTATAATGACATGACAGTCAAATTTGAATTTTTAAAATTAATTGGTAGGAGCTAGTGTGTTTTTACCAGAGTCGATCTGGAGCAAGCAATTATGCCCGATTTAAATATAATAACGGGTATTTTCTCAAGAATTAGAATTTTAAAAAGTTTTTTAATGTCGTGAATTAGAATTTGCATTATATACAAATCGATTTGGGTGCCTTTATTAAACCCATAATTTTGTTAAACTGATGCGTTTCGAGGGAGTTTTATAGTAATTATGATAATTCACAACCGTTTTCATGATCACCATGCTTTTATTTCGCATATTTTTCGTAAATTTTGTCTGGTAGTAGAGAGTGCTGCTTGTCAACATTTTTGAACTTTTCCTTGACTTTAAGAATTCTTTTTCTGCAGTGAGCAATTTTAGTATCGCAAGTTCGCGTATTAACATCTACTCTATTTTACAAATTGTATGTACATAAACAATATCAAAAGCATCGCTCTACTCCAATCATGGACTTCAATTACTATAAAACGAAAAGTACATGTGAGAATGTCAGTAGCAAGTATTCATGTTAAAAGTCCATTATCTCCCAAGCAAAACAAATTATAAATAGAGGAAGTGTTCATTAGGGGATCCCCTTCTCGTATATGCTAAGACACAAGAGCTAAAGTTCGCACGAGATGAGACGAGAAACGTAAACGGCGAACAACGAACTGCATGCGGTACTCCCTGAAACATAGAGGACCAGCACACTGATAATAGATTTCCTTGTGAATATATAAATAACTACTTAATAAAACAATATAAAGACATAATCATCTGTGCAGTACATCAAACAAACATGATTCAGATAACGATACTCAAAACAAAAGCGCGCTTCAAATATCATCATGCTTTCTATGCATAATGTGCATAATAACAGATTGTGCCATGAAATTCAAAGATGGTGGTTCGTACAAGATAGAAAAAAATGGTTACTACCTCTACTACCATACTATTTCATATTATTCCACTCCTCCTCTGTATTCTCACCCATTCCTTCTCTTTGGTCATCTAGTCTTACTATATACAAGTCCACCGCGTCTTTGGTCTATAACTGTATCTCCCCATCTTCTTGTAATCTTTCCATTTCTTGCTTTTTTTATCTTCATTGTTAGCCTTATTTCCCCGCTTTGTTGCATTCTTTGTCTCTTGACTTTCAATCTTGTGTTTCTCTTCCGATCTCTATCAAATTTCTTTTATTCCATGTTCTGGCATTTAAATCTCACCTCGGTTTTAGCCCCTTCTCCCTTTCATATATCATATTTTCTAATTTATTTTTTAACTTATTTTTTCTTACCCCTGTTAAAATGCCTCCCTGCTGTTCCCGTTATGATTTTCTTCTTTGCGAATTGGTTCATCCATCTGTATTCATTGGGTAACCTATTCTTCATTTTCTCCCAGTTCTTTTCTTCTATCTTCCCTCTCTGTTCTCAATAATCCTATTTCGTTGTTACCTTAACACTGTATTCTACATCTTCCACCCCTAATCTCCTATATCTCCATTTTACGTTCTCGCCCTTGCCTGTTTCTCCTTCTGCTATCTCTCTCGTTTCCTTCTTTATTCATAAGTCAGCTCATCATCTATTGTACAATCCTGCTTTTACTTTATTTCCCCATACTTCAATAATTGATATCGCCTCGTTTACGTTCGCCTCTATTTGTAGATTTTATTTTAGCCATTCCCTCGTGTTTTCTCTTCCTCTTTTCTTTTCCATCATTACTCCTTTTCACTATCTTTTCTCATTCCTTTCGTTCATTATTTTATTTTAATATAGTTATCATTCCCATCAATTCTTCTTTCTCCTTTTCCCTTTGCTCTCCCATTCCTTTTATTTCCTCCCTCGATCCCCCGTCACCTTCTCTTTCTTTTCTATTACTTTTTCTATGCGTTCCGTTTCCCCTCCCCACAGTTCACTCCATCCTCTCCCCACCCTCTAATTTTTTTCACTAAACCTCCACTTTTTTTGGTTGCGTTGATCTTAAAACGTTCTTGCTGCTCCTAAACACCGCAAACCATTTCCTCTTTTACTTCTTTCTTTTTTTACTATCCGCATTGACCCCTGTCTGCGCTACGGGCTTGCCCGCTTCCACAGCTCGGAAGCATTCGCCTCTGTCAGTCTCTTCAGAAACAAGTTCCTGGTAGTGAATTTTCCTTGGGAGCGGTAATACCTGCGGCACCCTATAAAAATAGGGTGAAACTTCTGGGAGACAAATATTCCGGGCGAATGTTCAAGAGACGAAGGGTGGGGGGATATTCCGTGGACAAATTTACTCTGGCGAGTTTTCAGGTACGAATTTACCACTGCGCACGGTCTTGATTTCAATCCCATCCCTACTTCAGATTTTTTCTCGTATGTCGAGTAGTTCGTCATATAAATAGGTATAGAACATCATCAGAAATTTCCCACCAAATCGACTCGGAAACGTGACGTCATGAGTCCAAAACGGCGAGAAATGTAAGTTTTAGGAACCTCACTATCGGTGTCCATTTTTACCACCCGCACGTCAGTAAGGGTAGGGGTAAAAAATGACCGCCTACTTTGACGGAAATACACATTCACCAGGAATCCGAATCGAACAACACGATTATGTCGATCAGTCTGTCAGTCTGCACTCTCATTTTCAGCTAAACGGCTGAACCGACTGGAATAAAATTTGGTACACATATTTTTAGACATAAGAGGAAGAGCTGAATCACGCAAGCGCAAGTGCTGAACCGATTGGAATCAAATTTGATACACATATTCTTAGACATAAAAGGGCAGAATCGCCGATGCGTAGGTGTGCGGGTAGTACTGGTGCTAGCCACAGCCATTTAACCACGTCACGAGGAGAAATAATAGGTACAATTTATGAATTAGGACACGTATGCGATGCTTAATGGTGAATTATACAAAAATGGGAACCTATTACAAATGGATACCTAATTTAGAAACAAAAGGCAATGGGGAAGTGAAAATTTCGGTTAGCTGAAACAGGTACGTTGGAAATTGCTTGACCTATTTAAATTATTAATCCTTCGCTATCGCCTAGTTAAAGAGAGATAATTTATGATAAGTAAAGAACTGTGGGTAAGAACTCAGCAGAGCATTGAGAATAGTGGGAACACTTCAATTGAGAATAAATTGCTTAATTGAGCGTTCATAATCGAGACCGACCCACAAAAGGTGTAGTAGTCGATGAATTTAAATGGTCCCTCACGTTGTCACCACTTCGTGCGAGATTTTTCTACTAAGAAATCCGTAACAATGCTACGAAAGGTGCCTTTAAATAATTGCACCGACCTGACGCTTGAACAATGCACAACGGCTCGGCAATTCTCAATAAACGCCTCGTTATAAGGTATTTTGGGGGAGCTACAATATAATCGGTACTGAAGTCTGTGTGATTGTTACTATGATTTATTTTGACATTTTCATAACGTATAAATTCCGAGAGGAGGATCTCGACGGAAAATATTTCCTTATTTCTTGCGCGTTCCGTTGAATTCCGTTTCTCGGTAGGGGGTAGATTATAATACATTTTTTCTTAAAATTGAATCTTTATTTGTTTGCATCGAAAATCTAACCTTTAAATTTAGTGTTCGGATTTACTCCGTCAATCAGACCTGACTTTAACAGAACAACCTTTATTAAGGTACGACCCGTATAACACCTACGAAATGTCATTACGACAGAAGATATGTTTTACGCTTAACACTGTACACTCTCAGTGAGAAACTATTTTCAGAATTAGACTAAATTTATTTATTCATTTGCCTTTATTTTTGAGTGGTAGGGGTTTCACCCAAGGCTGCCCTACCGACCCAACCCACTATACATTTACAAATGCCGAACACAATTCAATAGTTAAGGGTTGAGTTCAAAAGTATCTTGTATCATACCTTATAGTCACATGCTTATCAGAGGTCCTTATTTGCATATTCATTCCGATACAGTCGTCTTTTTTAACTGACGTTCATTTTTACGTTAGTAGTAGTAAATCAGTACAAGGTACTTATGTCAAAAATGTTGAGCGCATTTAAAAAAAAATATGGTTATGGCTGGACGTCTGACTTGAGTGGCTGGCTGGCTGTCCGGCTGATATCACAGCAGTTACAATAGCTAGCGACTTGAAATTTTTACTAAAAGCTTTCTATTATAGTGTAGAAATGTGCAGGCTCTAGTCTATTTTTTTAAATGACCAAATAGGTAAAATTTCGTTGAATACTTAACTTAACATTCCTGTTGATATATTAATCCGGTTGTACAGGGTGTCCTATTAACAAAGGTCACCGGATCTATGGAATCGTTAATTGCACAGTTTAGTGAAAAAGATTTTGTTAACAAAAGTGGACAAGAGAAATCGCTGGAATTTATTTTCAAGCCGGTAGAGATGGTTGAGCAAAAAAGTATTTTTCCTAAAATATACCCAACAAACATGCATAAACTTTAAACCATGAGCAACAAATAGATTCGTTAAATCAGAGAAGTACGGTGCGTTGGAGATAAGAGGGTCACCTCAAAATATCTTTTATTTGGCGAGATACGAAAAATTTGTTTAATATAATTTTATGTGACCTTACGATCTATCTGATCGCATATTCAAACTTCCAGCTTCACTTCCGGTTTAACCGGATTTCGATGCTCTTTAAAAAGATGTTCCTCTTCCCCCACCCCTAATATTTTATGCGTTAGCCGTTAGAGCAATATTTGGTGCATCAAAATGATGCAAAATTCATACAAAATGGGGCTGCATGTATTTTTTATGCATGTTTGTTGCGTATATTTTAGGAAAAAAATCATTTTTCTACTTAACCACGAATTTTGCGCTATCTATCGGCAAACCTAGAAACTTGAAAATGTTGTTCAACGTGACTGTCGCACACTGCCAATAAAACCTCAATATCTGTCAGAAATGGTAGGGGTTCTTCAACTTTTTTAGAGGGCATTTCTGTATGTATGTATGATGTAGATTCTTTTTTTCTCAGCACCCTGTATAATTTAAATGTATAGGTTGTTTGTTGAGAGACGTTGACGAAGGTGTTGGCCTAGGTGTTGGCTTTAGCTACAATGTTACATTGTAACCGAGGATTTGGTTGTATGTTATGAAGTTACACTGTAAGTTTTATATAACCATTTGATTCTTTAGGCCGCTTTACATACTGCAATTCTTTGTGCAATACAGTTGCAGCAAGTTTAATTGCAAAAATACTGTACATGCAATAATTATTGCACTTTGGTTTTACACGCGGCAATTTTCTTTTTGCAATAGTTTGTTACATTCGCATTTAAAATTGAACTAAAAGCTTTATTCTATTCAAAATTCATCAGGTGTTGTTATAATTCTGAATGCGTTTTGAGTAAAAATGAATAGACACTTTAATCGAAAAAAAGGCAGTCGCAGCTTCAATTTGTGTAGTAATAGTAGTAATAATAACAAAGTCTAGTTTCAACGTTTGGGAATTCTAGAACCTGGCGTTGTCAATACTTTCCCCCAAAATATCACGTGCAAGTGCAATAAAAATCGCGCGCGACCGCTAACCTGCAATTGCAAGTGAATTGCCAAAAAGAATCAGCTGTTTCTCAAACGCGCATGCTTCTGGGCAAGTTTTATTGCGTATTGCATGGTCTTGCATGAAGAATTGCAGTATGTAAAGCGGCCTTTAAGATGAACCATTTGTTATCCCCTTCCCCCCTGTTTTCCCTTTACTGTTAACATCCATGTTCGTTCCGCGATTATTACTTTATTTTCTCCTACTTCAATTGTTATCGTTACTTGTAATTTTTCGTTCAACCGTGTTTTCTCTCTCCATCATTACTCCTGTTATATATATGTTAAAAGCATTATGTGGGTCACTCTGTAATTGGGCGCAAGCCTGTTGAGGGCCCATAACAAGAGAGGGATAATAAATAAATAAATAAATGTTATTGCTTATCTTCTCTTTTTCCTTTCTTTCATCATCGTCTACTGTAGTTTTCCCTCCTTTTAATTCTGGCCTCTTCTTCTCCCATTGCACTTCCCTTCTCTTCATTTCCTCCCTTAATCCTCTCATTTCCTCCATCATCTTCTCTTTCATTCGTTGTATTTGCTCATTTATCTCTTTCGCTCTTTCAGTTTCGTTTGTTCCGGTGATGTTACGACTATATTGCTCCTCCTAAACGCCCCAAACCACTCTTACTCTTTTACTTTTTTCCTCTTCTTACTTACCTCATTCACTTCCATCCGCGATAGGGGCTTTCTCAGGGACATTCGCCCCTCTTAGCCTCTTCAGTGAAAAGTCTCCCAAATTACTAAAAAATATAGGATATCGGCCCACGATATGGTGTATGCAGCCCTTACAAAAGCGCGTAATGTGTGTGGCCTATCTGCTTGAGCGTACGCGACGCCAAGCAGTGTTGCCCAGTCTAGTCTAATCTTGATTCTGTGGGTTCACCCCTGGCTATTCAACGAAATAGTTAGCACCACCACTCCTGAACTCTAGAAAACCACTCTTGAAGAAGCATCCGGAGTTTCTGAATTCAGTTTGTGGTTTGCGAGGACCACCCTGTATAGTAACGATTGGTTTGGGGCTTGGTTACATAAAAAACCGCAACCGTGGAATTTTGGAATGATTTTCGTAAGGCTTTCGTCAAGGCGAAGATGAGGGACAATTAATATTTTTTCGTTTCAGCGCCGTTAATTGTTTATAGGCCGTTTTAGTTCCTCATAGTAAGTAAAAGCAAGGATATAGAATAAGTTCCGAAGCGAGAAATTAGATAAGCACCAGCCGGCTCTGTATCCGAAAACTTGCAATTAACATAAAGTTAATTAACGTAACCAGTTAATGAGCGCCCATTCAGCCTTTTGAGTATGTATAATTAACATTCACTAGTTAAATGAGTTATAGTAAAGGAGCGCCGATCGAAAACATTTTGGTGTCAAATTTTACTCTCTTAATTAACGAAGTGATTGCCATGTCCTGGAATTTTAGTATGAGCACGAGCAGCGAAATTAATTAAAAACCTAATTAATGTGCACATCGTCCAGAGCGAAGTCAGTGAGTATCTGGAAATTCTCTGTTCCACTTCCACCAAATTGCGTTTTCCTTATAAGGTAAACGGTCAATTTTGGAGGGATCTTTTGCCATTTTCGGGTGCCGCAAGTAAGTTATACCTTTTGCTAATTTTGCGTGCCTTTGTAATTGCCGTAAGTTTGACCTTTTGGCTCTAATTTTATTTTCGAAACCGTACCATTCCGAACTTAAACCAACCAAAATCCTTTTGTTTTTACAATAAGTCCATCTGTAGCGTTTTATTTTTAATTACCGTTTTTGTTTTGGCCTTATGCACTTACCGTAACTTTTCCCATCGTTCCGGTTAGCTGTATTTTGGCCTTAAGCTTAACGTACCGTTTCTTTTACTTGACTTTGCATCGTTTTGCCGCTTACACA
>NW_022170596.1:11607522-11655420 GCF_008802855.1 Photinus pyralis
AATTTTATCATTGACTCCATCGACAGTATTTGTTGGTTGGAGCAAGCAGTTTTCAAACGTTTGCTGACAATGCATCTATCATTGGACGTATTTGAAGAGTTGTCAAAATGAGGACGCACGGGGAGGCAATAGAGAGTTATCGTAATATGTAAATGTGACAGTAGCCACTGAATCGTTTTCAAAGTTCATTAGACTACAAAGAAAAGCGTCATTTAGATCAGGCGCTGTGACCAATAATCTTGTGGAACTTGGGGACTTCTTGATGCCATAAGCAGTATTGATACCCAAAAATGTGTTTATTTCGGTTGTGTTCGTGGGGACAAGTTTTTTACAAGAAGATTGTTTGACTTGCTCTGCATATAAATGGTTGAATACCAAATTTTCAATGAATCCTTCTGGTACTAATTGGTTGGAAAAGTGTATAGGGGGTTGGCTAAATATCTATATTTTTTTATAAAAAGCATGCACCCCAGAGGGAGCGTAAATCATTGTGGTGCAGTAGGTTTATAATCATTTGACCAGTTGGTGCACTATAAACTGAGTGATAATTGGTGTAGTTAATTGGAGTAAGAACATTGTTAATAATCAAATCTCTCACAGTCGCTAATGGTAAATCAGATTCTGAATCTTCACTTGCCTGAAAAACGATTTTCTTCAACTTCACCACCTCGCCAAATATTATCGCACAGTTCTTCCAGCGTCAGAAACACAACTTCCGATTCTGAATCTGACGGTATTGACTCCTCAATACATTCTATTTCCTGATTAATTCGTCTAAAGTCATATCTCGCAGATTAAATTATCCCGTCCACTCTGGATCTGGACATTTTGCCTTTACAAAACCATCATGCCATTCAGAAGGTAAACAAGCGGAACAGCCGGTTTACACAAAAAGTACCAAACCATAAAAGTACTTCATCTTTCAACAGAATTCAAACTCCATGTTATTTTAGCTCAGAAAATACTCACCAATGTATATCAAGTCACAACTATTTCACTTCGACCAATAATTCCAACCTTTACATCAAATAAACACAACAAAACATTCCATAGATTTATGACAAAATACTGACATTTGGAATTACAGATTACACCACACTCAGTTACCGGCTATTTTATTTTACCTTCAACGGTCCATAGGGGGCGTTAGCATCTTGTGGCTTAGGATAATACCAACCAATACATTATAGGAATAGTACCAACAAGTGGGTACATATATTTTGGACCACCGCCGCTCAAATACACAAAAAAAAACGGTACAATCTTCTACCACTGCCCCCTAAAGAGTTAAATTATCGATCTCACAAGTAATCTAACTCAAAATAGACTAGAGCCTGCACATCTATTCTATAGCAGAAAGCTTTTAGTGAAAATTTGAGGTGTCTAGTTATTGTAGTTGCTGAGATCTCACCCGGACAGTCGGCCAGCCAACCATAACGAATATAATAGCGTATTTTTTTCAAAGAATGCGCTAAAAACGACGGTTTTCAAGAGAAAAAATGTTACTGGTTATTGCTCTTACTCAAAAATTGCAACTTCTAAAAATATGCGGATTGTTCTCCATTTAATCAATCTCACATATGTATTCCATGAACCCTTTCATAGAAATACCCGCATGCCCAAAGAAGTGCTAAATAACTAAACAATAGTACGTATGTACACTATGATAGCAGCAAAGCAGGGATAATGCTTTTAACTAAAGAAAAAACAAAATGTAAAAAGTATCACGAATGCCGTAATTACTTGTTCACGTGATCCTGGTTAGTGGTTAGGCGCTAATTGGAGCTAAATTGTTGCTCAATTTATAAAACAAACGCTTAGATTTTCACGTTTGTTGCTCTTGGTAGGCAGAGTTCAAATTGTTATCTTTATTTAAAAACTTGAATTCAAGTAAACATTCTTGTCAATTTCAATTGTATTAACAAGAAAGTGTATTGTAAATAGAACTAATCTTCTCTATTACACCATTGAATAAAGAGATTTATTATTCAATGATTACACTTAAAAAAGCAAAAAAAAATAAACAATTGTTTGTATTTTACAACTATTAGCAATTTTGTTCTTTACAGGTGAAATAAATAATATTTTACATCATCTTCAAGTTTCCTACCGTACTAATTAATCACAATATTACAGTTATAAATACATAAATTTACAATTCGGTTGTGGTTACACCCCAATACTGCTGCATCCTATCCAAATCTAACGAATCCGCCAACCCCCTCTCTTGCATCACAGCAAAATCGTACTCGAGATTGTAGGGCATTAACCTCTGCAAACTGCCAAAGTAAGCAGCGTGAGGACCTCCGAGCATTTGCTTTTTGTCGCCCAGGTGGCGAGAGGGTGGTCTCGATACCAACGGATTGAATGATCTGGAACTGCCAAACTGACGGGATAAGAATGATGCTTGCGTGTTATTATCGGTAACTATCTGGGGGTTGCTCCTCGACAATGTTGGGTTCTTTACAGAGAACTGTGGTCTTTTGTTCTTGTTTAAGGTGTTGAGCTCCTTATCGAAGAGCAACTGCGTGTTTTGTTCGAGCATGTACTCCCAGCACTTAAATTGTTCTTCGGATAGAGCAGAATCGGAATCTTCCCGAGCTTTTTCTTCTTCTTTGCGTGCACGAACCGCCTTTGCGACGCCTCGGTAGCTTCGTCTTTCCGGCGATGCCTTAACGTCCGCCGCTTCGAAGTGGGATGACGCAAAACTGCGCAGTGAACGATTGTCGCTTTGCTTGTTTAGCTGATTAATAAAGATTTTAGCGGAAGAATTGCAGTCACTACACGCTTGATCACTTTGCCCACTCGGAGAAGATCGATCATCATGGTTCATCATTGGTGGTGGAATCGGAATTTTGTCTATGCAGCTGTTGCACGCATTATTGAGTGCTTCGCAGCAACAGCCTGGTTGGCAGGTACTCGCGTTCGAAAGCCCACTTTCGCTTTGGTACTTATTTCTTCTAATCGTCTGTCTTAGTTCCCTCATAAGCAGATCGACATCAGAGCTAATTAGGTTAAACCGTACAACTATGATACTTAAATTTTCTTCCGCGCCGTAACTTTGTGCTAAATCTTGCAGACGCTTCGCCGCTAAAATAATGTTTCTCTGCAGACTAACTTCTCTAATTGCATTTTCTGGGCTCATTACCTCCCATAAGTTCTTATTCGCAATTATCATGTACTCGTCCTTATCTTCTAACTGAAATTCTATTATATCAGGATCGGGTATTACGTAATTAAGTTGTGGGTTAGTGCGTATGTGTTTACGCTGTTTAATTGGCAACAATCGCAATGGGCCAACGGTTCGACCCAGCACAATCTTCATATCGCCGACGCTCGCAATCTTCATGACGTACCTCTTCACGCCACCACAAAACGAGAAGTCCACCGATGACTTTGATTTTAAAATATGCACAATGACTGCGTTCATTCCGTGCTTCTGCCCTTTGTCTTTCAGTTCTTTGTGGGTGGATAACATGGTGTACTTCATGTAGTCGTTTGCCGTTTCTTTTACGGTTCGTTCTTCCAAGAGGATGCGTGGAACTATTTTATCAATTGCAATCGGGACGTCGCTGTTATTTTCGCCGTCAAACATCCCGAAGAGCGCTTCCGTGTTGCAAAACGCCGGCAAGCGGATTTGGGAAATGTACAGTCGTCGCTTGCAGCCTGACGTTTCCGAAAACCCGACCGCCCATGCCGATTCGGTGAGGTCGTTTTCGCAGAACGGCGAGGGGGTTAAAGGTAGACTCGTCCTGTTCTTCCCGGATACATCAACTAAGCTCATCGGCCTTTGCGTTCTGTACGTGTGGAACTGCTGCGAGTCCACGTGAAGCTTTGAGTTGCAAGAGAGGTCTAGAAACTTGAGATTTGGAGGGATGAGCGATGATAGGTTGATTTTATCCAAATGATTGTGGGCGAAGTCGAGAACGCGTAGTGATCCCAAATGTGATAACGTGGGGCATGATTGGAGCAAGTTTGAATGGACTCGAAGCACTGATAGGTGCTTTAGGTAACCCACACTGTCAGGCAGTCTTATCAGTTTGTTTCCCGATAGCACCAGTTCCTCAATTTCCGTCCATTCTAATCCACAATTTTCGGGTAGAAAAGTAAAATTATTATAAGCCGCGTGTAGGATTTTTAAGTTCACCAGGTATGGAGACACTTCCGCAAGCGAACCATCCGACAGGCAATTGGCAGTTATAAACAGTTTTTCTAAGCTTAAATTACTCTGTGGTTTGGGCAATTTGCAAAGGCGGTTGTTTGATATATTCAGTACCTTTATACTTTGGACGCATCTGAAGAAATTTTCCGGAAGCGTTGATATACTGTTGTTTTGTAGAAACAACTCTTGTATGGGTAGTTTTTTGTGTATTGTAGGAAGATTATGCAACTGATTATAAGCCAACTGTAACGTGTGCAGGTAAGGCATTTCATTGCAAAATAGATGGTCCGGTAGGGTTTTTATGTAATTGTTACTCGCAAATAACGAGCGCAGCTCTTGACAACTTCCAAGCCACTCGGGGAGGCCATCCAGATTGTTATATGACACATCTATGTGCTTTAAATTTGTGGGTGTTGCAATGACCGCAAAGTTCTTCAATACTACAATTTTTAGGTTACTTCCATAATTAATGCTTCAAAACTTACAATTATTTCCCGCTATTAGTGTTGATAGGGCTCTTCCGTGTAGTGTCAACACAGTGATAATGTTTTTGGAACAGAGCAGCACTTGCAATTGCTCGACTGCGCTCAAATCCAAAATCTCAATGTGATTCTCGCTAACGTCCAACTCTGTCAGATTCTGAAAATAAAAAAAAACATAAAACGTCCGAAGAGGTAAATCAATCCAGAAAGTAAGCGAAAGAAGTGAACCAAGGATTCTCCACTTGATGATATCGTACGTACGATCATCCAATTGTAGTAAATTAATGATCTAACAACAATAGAGGTACCACGACCTTATTTAGCATCATTTACGGGTCTGATGTTTTACAGGATGTTATTTGCATCTTAAGGACATCTAAACCAAGACGTTTAAATTTTAATTTATTGAATCCAAATTTACATATGAGTGTTGTAATCTAAAAACGTTTATACGCAAGTGAATAGATAATAATTGTTTCACAGTTGTACAGGAGCAGTGAAAATGCATTTATTGTAACACAAAGCCCGCTTGCAAAACAGCCCGATGAGTAAATAGTATATTGAAAGACAAGTGTTACAATGCGACCATTGTAACACGCGTTTTTCATAGTATTTTTTCTATTTCGGTGCTTTAATTTAATTTAAAAAATCATTATCAGAAACTATAGGGAACATTAGAACTAACATGTTTTATGTTGGGAACACTTTTTATGCCTTTAAGTTTTAGGTTGGCAGCGTAGTAAGACTGACATTTTGAAGTTCAAACATGGAAGTACCCAACGAAGTACCTACTTGTACTAACTAGTAACTGCCAACTTAAGAGATGAGATACCAAAAAAAAACGACTATAATCACTGTCTTTGTACAACTGTTTTCGGCCGAAAACAGTTGTACAAAATCATCATTGTGACACCGAAATAGAAAAAATTCATTTAGATTCAGAATAGATAATAATCATAAAAATCATATGAAAGCAGTAAAAAAGTTCCGACCATTGAAAAATTTGTGATAGTTCAACTTGATGGAAGTGCAAGAACACTAATTAGAGCCAATCACTGCTAATCCTGCTGCTAATTAATAAATACTTACATATAATGCTTTATTCTAGGCTTTATTACTACCCCAGTCTGGTTTACAACACATTATAACTACTACTTCTTACAACAAAATTAATTCATGCGGGTATAATGTACAATTACTGGTTAAAGTGGAAAATTGGGGGAAGGAAAGCTATTCGAATAACCCCCTAAACGTTTTTTTATTTAATGAATATTTTCTTGGGTCCACCAGCCTAAACAGATCGTTTTCTTTCCCCTAACTTTGAAAAAGAAATCAACCTCAAATTGACAAAAAATATGTACTTGTACTTACTCAATACCTACTCAATCACCAGGATTCTACAAACAGGAAATGAAAATACTGTTTTTAGAGGCTAAACCACTAAACGATCTAAAAATCAGAACTTGAAGGAATATTGATTCCAGTAGCAGAAAATTGTCATTGGTAGCGAGTAGAATCATCGGTTATTTTCACTAATCTTTTTGAATATTAAAACGTTTGAATTTTTCTCGAAGAAATACGTAAAGTGGAACGGTATAAAAGTGTCAAGGTTCTGCAGTGCCTTCTTAAACAAATATGATTGTGTGAGGAATTTATCTGGATGACTGGAGTCAATGAAATACGGGTCATTTTTACGCCGTGGTTTTCAATGGTCTTTTTGTTCTTAATGCCCTATGCTGCTTTCCAGTCGGGCGTAGGAATACGATTACAGGGATATAACCATAAATTTCGGAATCATCATGCTTTCGCTAAATATATTGATCGATTTATTTTTGAGATATTTAACATCCATTCGGGATTGGTTGAAAAAAAAATTAATAATAGCCTTTTTAAGTTAATTCGCCACTGTGGGTGCATTTTCCAGCGAAAAGGGGAAACCCGATTTAATTCGAAAAAAACCTGTTATGTGGGTATGTTCAACTGTCCCTATCGCGAAGGTATTTCTTCATATTAAATTACACTTACAAAGGAGAAGGGTGTTGAACTTAACTGTTGACTTACTCAATGGCTGAACAATATCAGTTCCAGGTTTAAGATAACGTTAATCAGGGTTTGAAGAAATAATGTATTGTTTAGAACACCAATTTTTCCTTTCTTCCGTAATGAAATACAATAATTTTATTAGAAATTATAAAAACCGTTAGGCTGTCAAAAAATTTTGATTTTCTTGCGAAATAAAACACCAAGATCATCGTATGAAGTATATCCTCAACGTCAACGTTACTGCTGATGTAATAGAAAAAAAGGTGATTCTCTGGCGGAGGCATTTCAAACACCTTTCCGTTATTTCCTATCCTATTGTGAGGAGAAAGTTTCCAGCCGCAATATTGTATGAACATCATTGACCAACCTGAAGTCTATCGTATGTTGAAGGCGCTATTGTGGCCACTTTCTCCGTCCATCCGTCCGTCCGAGGCCTTAACTACTCCTACAGGTTTTAAGATATCTAGTATATGTATTTATAAAGTCACTGTTGCATTCGATTGCGAAATAAGTTTCAAAACACATAAAAAATTAGTCCAAATTGACTCCAAAACGTTTCTTATGAGAAATTTCGTATCACGAAACACGATCAACGTGAAAGGGTCCGATAGGATCTCAAGTAATCCTTCTATAAATAACCTTTTTTCTTATAAATTTACTTCAAAAATCAAGCAGAGGTTCCTGAACAAAAAAGCTACACAAAGCAGCACAAAATTAGTCGAAGTCAAGGAACTAGCAACTTATAAGGGAAAACCAACTGAAAGCTTAAATCAGTTGAGGACGAAATTGTTTTCGGAAAAGGTTTATGCGAACACGTCGTTCGTAAAGCTTGAGCTAATGCCTCCAACATCAGCTGCTGCTAAGTTCCACAACCTCCCAACAATGTATCACCAAGTCCAAGAATGGAAAGGAAACAAAGAGGATCCTTTATAACGAAGTTGGGAATTGATAAACGAAAAAGTGGAAGATAAGAGACGAATAATTCCGTTTCCTGCCATATGTGGGCCGGGGCATACGGTATTCATAAATAATGCATTTCTGTCGTACATTAAATTAATCTTTATTCATTAATATTTTGTAAAACAGCGGGATTTAAATTCAGCAACGAAATTTTTTTACAGTGAGAAAATATATTTGTTACACGAGATTTATAAAATGTCCTGTTTGTTTTGAAGCTTATTAACGAACGACAAACAGCGAGTGCATGATTTTGGACTTTCTATCCGTCCGTCCATCCGTTTGTGTACATGATAACTCGCGAACGGTTCCGCATTTTCTAATTCTATTTTCAGTAGTAGGTAGACAATGGTCAGTGGGACTAACGTCTCTATACAGGGTGTTACACGACCGTTCGAAAAAAAAAAATCGGGTTGTAGAGGGCATCAAAACAAGCACTTTTTCCAAATAAACCGAGGGTCCAACGTGTTTCGTTTGGGAGCCACCCCCCAAAGAGTGTTGAAATCTGCATTTCTTCTTTAATTTTTTTCTCAGCAACCATAAGAGTTACAAAGTCGGGTGGCATGTCTTTGAATAGGTTTTTGGGTATGCTCTTTCCGATTTTGCAATTTTTTTTTCAAAATTCCTACCCCTAAAGGGCGCACCCCTAAACTAGGGTGCAAAAAAAAATTCTGATTTCGACGAAATTTGGTATCTGGGGGTTTTTTAACATGAAAATCACGAATCTGAAATTAGTTTTTGAAAATTCGAAAAAAAAAGTTCCACTGCAATTCTTGGCGGGACAACGAAAATAGAGATAATTCCACGAAATTTGTTGTGTACATACTAAACGAGTTAAGGAACAAAACTGTCGAACAGTTTTTTAAAATAACTTTTCAAACAAAAGTTATACTCATTTGAATGTTGGTCCTTCGGGTCGCGAAGTGTCCCAAGCCTACTAGTAAGCCATAATTTCGCATGTGTTGGTTGACNTTTTTTTTGCACCCTAGTTTAGGGGTGCGCCCTTTAGGGGTAGGAATTTTGAAAAAAAAATTGCAAAATCGGAAAGAGCATACCCAAAAACCTATTCAAAGACATGCCACCCGACTTTGTAACTCTTATGGTTGCTGAGAAAAAAATTAAAGAAGAAATGCAGATTTCAACACTCTTTGGGGGGTGGCTCCCAAACGAAACACGTTGGACCCTCGGTTTATTTGGAAAAAGTGCTTGTTTTGATGCCCTCTACAACCCGATTTTTTTTTTTCGAACGGTCGTGTAACACCCTGTATATAAAAATGAACCCCTGTTTCTTCTGGTCATGCAATAACTTTAGAACGACTTTACCGATTTCATTGATCTTTTTTTTAACTTTTCTAATACTGTGTAGAAGGTTCTTACGGAAAGAAAAACTAAGAAAATCACGCAGAAAATTGAAAAATTGGAGAAAACTTAACGACTATTTAAATATCGCGCGTTTGAAGATGCGACGGCAATTGTTTTAACAGCTACATAATCGACAATGGATCGGCATATATCCGTCAAAAAATTAAATTATCCATATCATAGTGTGCTGTCAATTCGATCGGATAGTTTATCCAGATTTCAGTGAGTTTTTTGAGGATATTTCACCGCAATCACGCCTTAAAAGTTTGATATACCTAATAACCATTTTTGGTAAGTGTTGATAGACTAAACACGTGCTATACAAAAACACTGGAAGTCAATTTCTATTTTGAGTTGAATTTTAGTTTTTTCAAGATGCTACTTATTTGTACCAACATGGTACCAACTTAAGTCGCAGAATTCGTAATCCTACAAGTCAAACGTATACCTATACGAGTAAGTTAAACTGACGAGCAAAGCGAAGCGTAAAACGAAATTAACGGAATCGATATGAACAACGCAGAAATGTCCCCTTTAATCCCTATCGAGCTGCATTTAATCATAACGCGTGGGAAACATAATAATATCAAAGTCACTCTCGCATTCTAGGCGAAAGTATTGCCCATACTGGAGGTATAACCTGATACCCGTCTTCGCAAATAGAACCAAAAGTAACAATTTACCTAAAGTTTGGCCGGTAAAGTAAATATCAAACCGCAAAACTCTCGAACCACATATTGCTCTGTAAACTGCGTCTAGTGGACGTTTTGTTTGGCTTCGGCACCTGCAGTAAAGTTGGGTCACCCGGGATGTGTGAACTTCATTTATTTTGTGTTTAATGATGTATAATTAATAAATAATCGCTTGTATTTTGTTAATTTAATTATAAAGAAATTACGTGTTAAAAGATTAAGTGGGTTTATTTGTAAAACTATTATCTCTGGTCATTGCAATAAGAATGGTATCGTTGCGTAAATTAATTAGTTTCAAGATAATCAGTTTTTTTCGGAGGTGTTTTTTCGCCGATAAGAAAACACATGTGCTTAATTTATTCTAAGACGCAGTTGAAAGGGAGACAGAAAGGGAAATTGTTTTAAATACTAGATACGGATGTTAAGTAAATGTAACACGATTATTACTTCGCTTTAAAGATAGTTTTGTGTGAATTCACTGTAGGTATATTAATAGCGAAAAAACTCAGATTATGCTTTCAGGCAATTAATATCAAAACAATAACATCGCATATACTTCCAGTGTCAGATTTCTTGGTCTACACGTGGATGAACGTCTCAGCTGGAAAAAGCACTGTGTCTGAGTCTAGCTCTAGATTAAGGTATGGTATCGGATTATGGGGGTCTGCAAACAAATTTAACGACGCCTTTATCTGACACAAGAAACTGATAGGAAACATTACTGGTGTCTCTCGTTTGATTAGCTGCAGAAATTATTTCGGAAGCCCAAATATTCTAACATTGCCTTGTTTGTGTATTTTTGAAATTTGTGTATTCACTTACAATAATTTGGAACTCAAATGCACAATTGAAATACGAGAAATTCTAAAAATCTTTACATTCCATTTTCAAAATGTGATATTGAGTATAAATCTCCAGAGGTATTTGGAGAACGACTGTTCAATATGCTACAATCAGCCATAAAAGAAAAATTTACTATAAACAGTTTTAAACTAGCATTAAAGAGTTACTTACTTGAGGCCACATTTGGTTTCAATTCAGACGATGTACATACATACATTCAGACAGACGACAGAACATTGAGCATATAAAGGTTACCGCAACTTCGTTGTGTTACGCTAAAAATTGGCCAACACACTGAGTTTGTGTTTTTTCTCTTATTTTTTTAGGAGTCAAAAAACGGAACTTGTAGCTTCGCCTAAGATTTTGATAATTTTTTAGAATTGTTTCCAAAATTCCTGCCATAAAACGAAATAATTTTGATTGAAATGAAATTTGGTATATAGGCGTTTCACAAAGAGAGAACTGAAAATAGGTATGGGATCGATAATGAAGCGGGTAGCTGTTTTTGAACAGAACGTAGTACCAAAATATAACACAACTATGGTAGTACATATTGCTCCTGTTTTGAAAGCGTTGCTAAAATGGGTCGGCATAAAAATGAAGAAGGCCTTTTACTCAGATGGTATATAAAGAGATCCTTTTTGTGTTTCAGTGAGACTAGAGGAACTATAAAATGACTACATGTATTAGACAAAACTGATACATGCTCTCTTCTTATACTCCCCTAACAGAAACACAAGAAGGATCTTTACCATCTCGAAGAAATAGGTAGTTCCTTTTGAGAGTGGTGTTGCTTAAGTTTCAGTTATATTTTGAAATCAGTATTTCGCGAACCTCTTACTTATTTGCATCTTCTATTTGATGTGCAAACTGCAAGTGGATCTTAGCCTGGTACGTCTAGCAAATGGATCCAAAACTACAAAACTAGAACCTCGTGTGTAGATTTGTCGGTAAATTGTAGTTTAGCGCACCGTATGTGGGTACAAAGTACATTTTCTCTGCACAATTTTTACATGAACACTGCTTTCCTAAGAATAATTGCATTTTTCTGATTTTGTCTAGGAATGTTTCCTGCTAAGCAATATCTTGTTTTTTCCTGAAGTCATTCTTTCTAATTCTGGTTTTGTAGTTACAAAATGTCAACAACCAAAAACAATCGGACAAGGCAAGAAACAAGAACAAGTTTATCTAGTGTTATTAATGAATCCGCTTATTCTACTTATCCACACATAAAAATTAAGTAACAAGAAACTGATGGTGAAAAAATGGATATTACATGATAATTAAAAGAAAATCAATGAATAAAACATACAGTGGGCCTACTTACCCCATAATTTCCCAAAATGATATTCCCCTTCAGTCGGTTTGCTCTCAAATTCAACGTCGTCAGCACGTTTGTTTTAGACACATTTTCCGTGGTCTTTTCGCAGTCCTTTCAAAAGACACGGTTAAAACCACGTCAAGACGAAAGAAAGAACTTACCGAAAGAACGAACGCTCGCATATCTGCAAATTTATCTGGCGGTAAAGCAAGCCGATTGTACGCAATCCTTAGTATTTTAAAAAATTTTAGATCCCATAGCGTCGCCGGTAACACACTCAAAACATTCTGATCCAAAACAAGCTCTTGCAAACTGTAAACAAAAAACGAAAGTTTGATATGGCGCAACACTCGGCGGATGCACATGCAGGACACATGCGAGGTTAAATAATTTCACTATCTATTCTCAATTATAAATATTGTCTTATGAACAAATTAGCAAATGGAATCTTGTAGCCGAAGGTGTCAATAGTGCGCGCGTGGGCTTGTTTTGGTAATCTTCGAACCGAGACACGCACGAGCCTCCCGTAAGGTTCTCTTCTCTTCGTAATGATATGCGTCTCATATGAGTAAGAGTCCGTGAAGAAACAACGGAAGTTGTATATTCATCGCAATTTCTATGTTTCTAGTACTATTCCAAATTTCGTAATTGTTAATTACATCTACCGTCATATTTTGGCCGATGATAACATCTGTAGAAGAGATATTGGTACTTACTTGTTCAGCTGGTTAATTTCCGTCGGAATGGTTAGCAGATTATTATTTGCCAAATCTAAGCAAATTAAGGAGGATAGTTGTAAAATACAGCTAGGAAAAACATGTAGAGCGTTAGATCTCAAAGTTAAGACTTGTAAATCCACAAGAGAATGTAGCGAATGTTCGGGTAGCACCAGTTCTTCCGTGTAATAATTGTTATCTTGGCGATTTTTGCATAAACCGTTTAAATTTAGCCTCTTCAATTCTGTTTTGCTTTCGCGTGCTTTGGTTTTCGTTTGCTTGGTTATCTCCTAAAACGTAAATGTACTTAACGCGGGGTGAAAAGTCGAGGGGGTAGTACCAAGTTTGTGTCATTTGAGTTCTCCAAAGAATCCATTTCGATTGCATCGTACTGCATTATGTGTTTTACTTCCAGGGGGTTGTGATGGGTCCTTTCCGATTTGCGCGATGTTACAATGTTCACTGAGCACATATCGGAACTGTTCACGTTAATGACCATTTTTCACTTTCAAAGTTCACCGTTTACGATCGAGCACGTGCAAGAACACCACCATCTTAAACACTAACTCGCACACGTCAATATGTGGTACAGAAATAATCGTCATATAATACAATATACCGCAAGCGCACACGCGAAATTAAAAAAAGTGAAGAAGCTAAAAACGCTTGGCAATTTTACCTGGTGATCAAACGCCAGCGTCTACAAGAGCAAAGTGACTGCAAAGTAATGTCATTGTGATTGCAGTGTGCGGATGGTAACGCGGACCATGACAGCATGACAATACGGTTGGATACATTCAAGTGCCGTGCACGTTTTCTTAAAATATTGGAAATATGTAAGGTGTATTGTTACAAGAACAACGTATCTTTTACTTATAAGTCGGTAGCGAAATGCTGCTCGCCTTCACTACTACCCATAAAATGCATCTTTGGTAACTAGGTAACACCTGGTGAGTGTTAGTGTGAAAATTTGCACAAATCTCGACGATTAAGTGAAGGTAAATGATTGTCCCCCATAAGTAAGAGTCTACTGCGGCTTTGGCGAAAAAAATTCAAGCGCGAAAACAGGACTTTATTCTTTTAAAATTGTCCAGACTGCCCTTCTTGTTAATTTTCACCATGATGTAGTTTAAATACAAGAAGAACTTCGTAAAGGGGAACAATTCATCCTTATGATTATGCACCTTTGAAAGTCGTTGACTAATTTGTTATGAATCTATTTACCTTCTAACATTATGAATGAATTTGAGACAGAAAATGGTGATCCTGTGTAGAACACCAAGGTTAAAGGACTGCATTTGTGGAACTTACTCAAAACGCACTGCCGTTTTACAGCAAATAAATTCACGCGGATTTATAAGATCTAAAACTTTCATCAGTACCTATACTTGAGATGTACTGTCAAAGGTCTCTAGGTTCGGAAAGACGAAAGACACAATCGTGTTTATAACTACACCTCTTTATATTAAGATGGTACCATTTGCTGTCCAAAACGAAGTTAAATACATTCCCCTCTCGAAGGGTTAAAAAGCGTGATCGCTTTTTTTGGCGTCGCCATTTTAAGCCTTCAGTTAAAAGAAAATTTGGCCCCTATAAGATGGTGCCACTTTGATTTTTTTGCGCCGCCATAGACATAAGTCTAAACTCATATCGTTGAAGATAGCGCCACATCCACTGAGATAGAGGACATTTTTTCTCATTTTGATTTTTGGATTCTGGGACGATTTGTGTTCTTCTGATGGATTAACGCCCTCTACAGATTCGGGTGGGGGAAAATGTAACCATGGTACATATTCAAATTATGCGGAGTTTACATTGGCCGAGCTTTACGCGTTTTAAACAAAGTTTTTTTTATTATACCTGAATCACAATCTCCGTTTAAAACACTCAAATGCGTGCGAAAAAAGGCCTTTAAAACATAATGATACCAAAGAATAAGACCTTCACAGAACAGAAACATAAATGGCGCTAAATTGTCACTGATTACAGCGTTTCCCGTGGTTGTACGGAGAACTATTTATCGCAGACTCAAATATTTTTTTGCAAAACCTGTAATTTTGCTCGTTACAGGAAATATTTTTATTTCATACTATCTAGTAATCGCCGCTTTCCCAGACTGATTTGAGTCTGGTAAATCGTATTTTACCAGACTGAAAATTTTTACCAGACTGGAAATTTTGCCTAGCAACCGCCACTGACATCCATCTAAACGTGATATTTGATTGATTGATTGATATTGATATTTGTCAAACTACTGTCAGATCAAACAAATCAAGTGATCGACTTTTGCTTTTATTTTAATGTGTACCTACAACATTCTAATCAAAATGGTATTTTAATAGAAATAGAGCAGTATGAAATAAAATGTTTTACATTATTTGTATGTTAAATCAGTTAACGTTACTCGTTTCGAAATTCCTGCCTCAGCTACGCTTCGGCAGTAAACATCTCACTCGCTAACGTAAACCTTGATTTACCATACTCATATGTAAATAACTATTACCGTCGAATATATACGTACACAGGTTTTCCACATGTCAATTTTGACTTTTGAAAGATTTAAAATATGTGACCGTAAAAAGTGTTGTGTGTCGGATTGTAAGAATAAAATATCAAAAAGGCATCGTTTCCCACATTTTGAAACAGCTTGTTTTGTGCTTGAAACGTGAAGAGGGTTGAAATGTGTTGTTATTTCTTTCCTATTTATGCAAGGTAAGTAACAGGTACAAATTGACGCAGAATTATTACAAACTGTACCTATAGGCGCAAAAGGGTGTAGACTTGAGTTTTATATTTATATAGATGTAGATACTTATATTGTAATTCGTTTTAGATAATTCAACAACTTCCACCCTCGCTTCTCAAGTAACCAGTAAGCACCAGGATCAAGTTAACATTTGTTGTCAAAAACTTGTGTGACAATTTGCTGAAACGGTTTTATCACCTCTTGGAACAAAAAATTTAGTTCTAAAGATATTTTTTAACAAAAATATGTAGTCCAAACAGCAATTAAAACCAAATATTTCGTCGGACAACTCGTTACGTAAGGACCTTTTTGCAAAGTGTTAACTTCTACAAAGCGTAAGTTGCACTTACTTATGAGTTTTATATGTAATTTGTAAACATGTAATTTAAGATGTCTGTGTTAAATAATGTAATGTGATTGTATCTAAATATACTTGCAATTTAACAACTGTGTATTCTTTATCTATATTTGTGATTTAGATCGAATTGGGGAAATTACTTCATGGATTTATAAGCTGGTCACCAGATGGCGCTACTCTGATTTTGATGCTTTAGTTCACAGTACACCCACCAGGGTCCGCCAAAATACCATACAAACCATAGATATATAAATACCTAGATACAGCCATCCTTAACAAACGTACCTCGGTTTTTAAAAAACATATCTAAGAAATTTGTACATCTCTCCATTACTTTCTAACCTAAGAAGAAACATGTTCTATCTCTTTTTATTGCATTAACCACTATGTCGTACGCGAATCGGACGCTTAAAACAAACTTAGCGCGTTCCATAAGTCATGTGATATTATGTAATTATTGCGTTATCAATTGAATACGAATAACATTAGTGCTTGCCATAATGATAGACGCGTCCATAATTGTTATTCCTGAAATAGTTTTATTACATAGAGCTACGCCATTCAAATTTGGGACTATGTTTACCTTGTTTGGCACGATGTGCTGCAGTGAATTCATTGCTGGCTTGCAGAATACCAAAAAAACCGTAAGTAAGTAAAGTTTATGTTCAACATTTTAATTTTAATTGCATGGTTTTAGGCGTATTGGTAACGGAGATTAAGTTGCGACAGGAAGTGAATTCGTTTCCAATTATCATTTTGGCCTATATGATGTTGATGCAGTGCGTTTGTATCATGATCACAAAGAAGGATCCGTGCAATATTCTTAGGAAAACGAGATTTATAGACTGTGTGTGCGTGCAATATCAAATTTTGGTCGCTACGCGTCTTGCCTCCCTTTCGGCATATGTTGTACAATCGGTGGGGTTTCTTTTTGAAATTATAGTGTTAATTGTAGTAAGTAAGCTACACGTGTACATTTATTTAAAATAAATACAACATCTTAACAATGATATCCAATTGGTGATAATACTCATTTAGTCAACGTTCATTACGTTTGTAAAAGTTCACAATCCGAATCATCATCAGATGAAATTGACAAATCCGAATCATCACTGTCATTATTAACACTTATTATAAACTTCAGAAACATCAACCAATATAACTTCTCTTTTAAATTAATCACTTTCCACATGTTCACACACTTTCTTCCAGTTGTCAGCTGTAATTTTTTCAAATTCTTCATTTGCCAGCTTTCTAAATAACATCTTCCATTTTAAATGTAACATTTCTTTGCTGCTATGCAATTTAAATAAATAAAAAGGCGGTTTATTTATGTTGTAAAGTCTCAAATCTGATAATTTTCTGTGTGATTTGTGCTAACAATTTGATTGACAGTTATAATAAATAATGCGAATCTTGCCTTCCATGCTCAGGGTACCTCTATAAAGGATAGCGCTATACGTAATTAATGTGCCGAAAGTGATGGTAATATATGGTACGTCCTTTTGAACTATGTTGGTGTATGGCTGTATCTATGTATTTATATATCTATGCAAACAAATTTGTAACATTGCTGTTTCTATTCTGAGAAGGCCGTATTCTGTGAATGATACCTACTTCAAGTATGACTTTAGAAACTGTCATCTGGGGTTGAAATAAAAAATCCTCTTAGGTCGCTTTCTGTAAATGCAGAACATTGCTTTGGCTTGTACCTATCCTTTGGTTGAAGCTTCCACAAACGCGCTCAATTTAGGGTATGCTTCCAAATCTGTTCCACTTTTTAGTCGCAGCAATAGGTAAGTGAAGTTTTGAATGAATGCACCAAAAGATAGAAGATTTAAATACCTTTGACATTTCCTTCATATATGCCAGCATTATCGATGCATTTCAGACTTTATTCGTAAGTAACTTCCTATTCATTCATGGAAACAACTTTTCATATGCTTGATAATAGGCTTTACTGGATTGGGATTTTACACCTACCAACGTTTGTTTAGATTTTACAACAAGCGATTTAATGGACGGTGTATTATCTTTTTCAACGGAAATCGTTTAATTCACAAAGACGATGATTTTTATAAGCAAACGTCAAGTGACATTTCCATGGCAATCGTGAAATGACGAACACCCAGCCCACTTAATTAGACATGTATTCGAGTATAACGGCAATATGATTTCATTGTATTTCCTATTTTTAAATTATACTGCAGGTATAATAAAAAATACTATAAGATACACGTGTATAATTGGTCTTTGAAGCACTTGCAACGTTAAAGGCACTCCGCTTTGCGTCGTGCCCTTAAACTCGTTGCGCGTGCTTTAAAGACTTGATTATACACTTGTATCTTAATATTTATACCTGCATCAGAATCGCTGTTTAAAACACGCCTGAGCGTGCGTAAAAAGGCGATTAAAACACGCCGAGCTTTTTAAACAATAATTTTAAACTAGCTGTGTATGACCCATGTGCGCCGATCCAGTTAATATAATATAAAAAAAAAAAAAAACGCCGAGCTTTAAAGGTTGTTAAGTAACGTTACTTCGAATGGCATATGAAACATTGTAATTTGCGATTGAAATAAAATATCCTCTCGGATAGCTATTGGCAAATGAAAAAGGTGTCTTTTGGCTCGTATCCTTTGTGGGAAGCTTTCGCATAATTAGGTGCTAATTAGGTGCCAATTAAGTGCCCTATCCCCGAATTAAATGCCACTTTAGCCCTGTGGTTAAATTTGCTGTAGCTGATTACCAGAGTACAAACAATAGCGTAGGTATTTAATGTCCAAATTTCAATGAACAAAAATTTGTTTGATCATGGAATCAATGTAACTTATCATGTTAGATTGTGACGACTGTCGCTTTAATTTAGCCATCTTCGTTCAAAACTATGGGGCAGAAATGATCGTTTAAAGGCCTGCAGAACAAGCTGTTCCTCCCAAATTCAAAAAGATATATAAAAAACGTTATCATGATTGTAAAATATGGTGTAGGAATCAAAATGTCTATAGATATTAGAAGGTAACTACTATTTCTATTTCTCTCCATTGTTTTGGTATGTACCTGCAATCCTCATTGAAGGAGTGCTGGTATTACGCCGTCCAGAACTGGCTAGTTCAATGGCGAGATCGATTTCACTGCCCAGACCCTCGCCACACCCATTACCTGACAGGCAGTCTCCCATTCGCCTCCCGTAGAAATGGCCCAGATAGAATATGAAGTAGTGACAGTCCCGGGCAGCTCCAGTATTTTGGCTCTCTCTAAGAATTAGTGAAAATCTCTTCTATGCGCCTCTCTGTGACGTCTTCTAATTTCGTGTTGGTATTGCCTTAGCCTTAAATCTTCCAGTCGACGTTTGCAGGGTTGGCTAGCAGTCCTTATCCCATTTACAGGACTTTAATATGAAACCGCTAAGAATATCGATTTCATTTTGAAGTCTGGTAGTAAGAGACCTACTACAATTTCTCCTAAGAGTATCTGCCTTTCGATAATCCTTTTGGGCACCCTCTTGATTTTTTTATTTTAATCTAAATTTTTGAGTTATGACACAACATTTTTTTCGAGGGGCAAACCACGGTGGCATTCATGGAATTCTTATGGAATTCTTATGGAATTCTTATGCAATTCTTATGAAATTCTTATGGAATTCTTATGAAATTCTTATGGAGTTCTGATGGAATTATTTTGGAATTCTTATGGAATTCATGAAATTTTTATAGAATTCTTTGGAATTCATGGAACTTTTTTGGAATTCATGGAATTATTTGGAAATTCTAAGTATTTACAACCTACTGTTTATAAGTTGTGACTCTGTTTATTGGTTTTGATATACCTAATTACCTGGAATCTATACAGTTTTGCCGAATGCGTCCACTCCTAAAAAAGAAAATGGGGCAAATTGCAAATTTTCATTTCTAATTGCTTAGAAAACGAGCCGATTTTGATGAAACTTGTGCGCCATTCTTTACGCTAATTCGCACTACTTTAGACAAAACGGCGTCTTGGAAGTTCCCTTGAGCGGCTGCGGAACGTGCCTGAGGGGGTGCGCGCACACTTAAAAATTCTGTTGAAAAAGACAGTTCAGCATAAGGCTTTTAGCCTCCGGTTGGGAGGGGGGGGGGGGGGCACAACTTCCATAAGGTGAACATAACTCCTTCGGCGACTATCGAGTGGGTGCCGTGAGCGTAAGCGAGAAAACGCGATAACATGATATTTTAGACATTTCTTCGAGATCAATTTAAGAACAAATTATTTATGTTTATTATTGTTTATAAAGGAGTAAGTAACAAATAAGTATTGTACAGGGTATCCCAAATTCGTGGCGCGCCATTGCGATCTCTGTAGCGTTGACAGATGGGTAAATGGGGGCCTTTTAGTTATCACCGAAAATGTCAATTTTCGTTTTCATTTTCCCTAGCTTAAACGGTTAGAAATGAACGGTTTCCGTGAGTTCTATGCGTACTTTTATATATTAACAGAAACCTTTCGACATACCTAATTATACTTTTCCTAGGGCACGTCCAGCTTCCGCCATGCCAAAACGAAAATCTCGATATTGACGTAAATGTTATTAATTTGAGAAATTCAGCAGCCTTAACCATCTCCGAATGGCCAAAGAATTAATTAACACCTGATGTAATTCTAAGTACGAAATAGACAAATTTAACATAACAACTCTTATCATAGGTCGTAATTTGGACTCGTTTAAACACATAACACATTATTAAAGATGAAACATATTTAGTTAACATCAATCCAATTAAATAAGATGAAAGAAAAACAAGGACTCAAGGCCAGATTACACGCGGCACACAACAAGCGATCGATTAAACAAATGAAATTTAATTACACTTTCAGTCCGGTCATAATTGTGCTTTTCAACAGACAGACGCTCTAACACATAAAACAAACACCAAGTTGATGATGCTTCTGAACTGCACTTCTCTGATTGCACTTGAATCTCGATTTAGAAGACACTGACTTGGTTGTGATTACAATTCATAGTATCGTGTCTTTGATGGTGGAAAAACTCTCATTCACGGGTGCTGCAAAAACTTTTTCATAAACGTAGACAAACGCTTCCGCTTAAACTCGGCTTAAGGTTCACCTTTATCACGATCTCTTGAACACTCTCGAGCTTCCTTGTACATAACTTTATAATAGTAAACAAAATGGACTGTCTTTTCAAACACGCTCAAATCAAACAGCTACGTTTTAAACGTCCACCGCCAAAGGCCACGATTAACGTCTTCCTTCCGTTTAAAACGTTTTCCTTTCTTTTCAATTTCCGTCTCCACAACCTTAAAAAATAAATGCGTTGTTTTTCACTAATCTGATAATTTGCCTGCGTTTAATTTAGGTACAAAACAGCTGTTAACTTAAGCGATAACACCTGCTTATCTTGAAACTAATTAACTCACGCAGTCACAAGGAAACTTCTTATCTACGACCGAAGATAAACTTTTACAAATCTATGCAAACACTTCCAGATGTTCCTTATCTTACTAACATAAAATAACTTTACTTATCAACACTCATCCCACATACTTTGCTCAACATACCTATCGTCCCATATTTACTTAACTCCAAAACATTAAATGAATCGTCACCAGAAATCGTTTCTCTCTAGGGATAATAGAAAACTGCATCAAAAGGCTCCTAGAAGGCCTCGTGCTCGGCCAACCACAAACTATTGTTCTTATCTGTAATCAACGCCGGCTAACCAAACCAAAACGATCCCAACGCAAACTAGGCGACCCGTGTCTGTTCTTATCGCATCTCACGCTTCCCAAACTCATCTGGCTGTCACCAATAAACCTACTCGAGATTACTATTTGCGTGAAGCGGTACTTACATATAAAAATTAAAATTCAAAAACATTTAAACGCATTAGCGGGTTTCCGTTACAACTCTCTTCAGAGAGCCATCAAAATCTACAACGTGAAATATGGGATCTGCAGCCAAAATCAAATGTCCCCTTTGGAGTGCGAAGGTAACAATTTAACTATATGTATTTTGTGTGTGGGGGTGATTCCATTTCTACTTCTTCTACACTTTCCTAATTTAAACAAACACAGTCCGGGCACTAAGAAAATACTAGAAAAAGCTCTCCCAAACTTCTTACCTTCTCCACAATAGGAGAATCACATTGAACCCTTCCTTAATTCACAAATGGAAATTGCTGCGCTGAAAATTCCGAACCTCACTAATTACACTTCATTTGTTGATATACTTATTATTGTGTATGTAAGCTGGTGTTATATTATTAATTTTGATAATGTAATAATCTGTAAAAGTGTAATTATACCGAAACTCAAAAAAATGATAAATGATAATTGATAAGTATTTTTCAGATATAAATATATCTGAATATATAAATATATCTGAAAACTTGCATACCAACATAGGTTTTCATGATCTATCGAAAGAAAATATTATCACGATCTTTTAACTTCCGGTTTTACCGGATTTGTATAGCAATTTCTTATCTTAAATAGAATATATTGCATTTTCGAAATCTTCATGTAAATCTACGTTGTTTGATACCATTTCCCTATAAGTAGGTACTCAGAATCAAAGGTTTTCAAGTTATTCAAGATTTTTCAAAATTTTTGACGTTTGACTGCTTTTCTTTTCGGCCTTGTACCTATGCCTCCAGTGACTTGAATGTTTAGTCTTCTAAAATCAACAATACTGACTGATGCTACACGAGAATGGTTTAAATTTTAATCGCCTTTTTACAGGGTGTTTTAAAACTAATGGTAAATTTTAATAACTTCAAACTTTAAAAAGTTTTTGCTTTATTTTTTTGCACTTGCAAATGTCGAAAAAAGTTCTAGATCGATCGATTATTACATTCCCTATGCCCATCTGTTATGCTTTCCGTTTTATTTTAGGGCACACTTTTTGGATACCGAAGCGCATGCAACCATAAACATCTGCCAAAGCATATTCTCGTCTTGAGATTGGAAACAACAGCGATTACCTACTTTCATTTTCAATGACAAATTCATTAGACAACTCCTATCTGACCAAAAATGTTATTCTCCGTCGTTTATCTAATTATTGCAACCTAATTACATATTATGTATCTTACACCAATTAGACGCGGTCAATATGAAAAATCTTATAACAGGCTCTCATTTATGACACTTAATTTCAGTCTAAAAGAAATGGATAGAAATTAGGTATAATTGAAGACACCGAGGAAAGTAGAAAACACAATAATAGCGAAATTGCATAAATGTCATCTATTATTATACAGCAACAATATTGCAATTAAACAGTAACGAGCACAATCACCGATACGAATCGACCTAATGCACAATAAAAGACAAATTGATTTCGATTGTTACTAGCAATGACACGACATATTTCGAAATAACAAAAATTCAAGACTGATAGCTGCATTGTAATCGGTAAAAAGGTACGTTACGGTTATAAATTTTTTGTAATTAGTAAGCTTTCTCTACATTTGTTTCTTTCATTTTCTTCGCTTAATACTTCATTACCATTAATTATGTTGTAAAAGGTTGATGCACTTGGAGGTAAGAGGATATTTGGTTTAATTGTTATTGGTAGGAAGCGAATAAACATGATGGTCCCCATTTACGGTGTCTGTTTCGCAACATTTGCCTTTTCTATCATTCACACTCTCGCTTTCCGTACCATAAACCTTTATTGTTAGCATTACGAATCAAAATTGTGGGCTAATTTGCGAATGTGCGCTTTTTGAGCGGTATAATTACTACTTAGATCCCAATTTTTTGTTGCACAGTTGAATACTGCACCAAATTAAAGAGATTCGCCTCTGAAAATTCGCCCCCGGATGATTCGCCTTTAGAATATTAGCCCTGGATAGTCCCGACCGAAAATGTCATAGAATACGCTCCCACTGGAATGCTCCTTCGCCAGGAACTAGCTCCAAGAAGAAAGATTTGCGTTCAGGAATATACTTCGACCCTAACGGATTTAAACGGAAGAAATTCGCTTATTGGAATAACTGCTGTGATATTAACACTTCAAAAAATAGATATAAAATACATGTAAGTATGTAAAAAAAAATTAGGGTGGTGGAGGGAATCAAAACAAGCACTTTTTCCAAATAAACCGAGGGCCCAACGTGTTTCTTTTGGCAGCCATCTCCAGAAAAGTGGTAAAATTTGCATTTCTTCTTTAATTTTTTTCTAAGCAACCATAAGAGTTAGGAAGACTGGTGGGGGGCACGTCTTTGAATAGGTTTTCGAGTATGCCCTTCCCGATTTTGCTAAATCAGTAATAAAAAATGTCCTTATGCCAAGGTTCGGTCCCTTTATCTGCTCTTAAAATCTTGAATTCAAAATCTAATGCTCTGGTTTGATTGAACTCGAATAAATACTCATTCATTGAATATATTAAAGCAAAAGCGATCACATTCCATTTCCTGGGATTTATTTTATTTATGTATTCACTTTTCTTGAATTTGTTGGTCTTAAAATTTTAGTTTAGTTCATAAAAAGAAATACAAAAAATGCAATGCCTACCTCGTGATTAGTGTCAGTGCTAAATTTGATCCTTATCTAAAATTCATTTTTACCGCAATAAATTACTAGTACATTCTCCTGTTCAAAATATCTGAATGCTAAACAAAATTTTACTCCAACCAAAGGAATGGTATCACTGAAACTGCAAAATTCCAATCAATCAAATTCGACTCTTATAGTGCAAATAATGTTCACGAGTCAATTCGTATAGGAATATTAAAATTACTTTAAGCAAATTTAATAATATACAAGTTCCTAAAAATAATCGACCACTATTTTATACAAATAAATAAATTGAAAATAACTCACAGATATTGATGTGGGTTCTCTTCTGGTAACAAATTCATTTTATTCCACCTAGGAGTATTACGCTTCCTTTATAAATATGAAAACAGATCGCTTCGACACAGTACATTTTACTTTTTGTAGCAACCTGGTAACGTTATCTTGATGATAAATGCAAAGTTTGGGGGAAGAAAAGCTGTGTGAATCGCGAATACAACCAATCCGGCTTTAAATTCTCGCAACTAATACCACAGATCGTGGTTATGCATAGGAATAAAATGCCAATGATCCGCTGTGTTGATATCAATTTTGCCCAATTTACTATTAACTAGGTTTTGATGCAGAAAATGGACCAATTAATTGTCTTTAAATTTCCTGCCGTATGTCAACATTTCATTTATCGCCTAAGGCGATCCAAAAAAAAACGTTTGTTTATGGCAGTGAGTTTGAATGTAAGTTTACTTACTCGCTAAAAGCGCTCCCACTCTCGGAATCGTTTTTATCACTCGAAAATAAATGATTTCGCTACGAATTAGGCTAATGTCGTTTAACATGAAACTAACCTTGAATCTTCAATTTCCCCTTTTTAAAGACGCGATGAAAAATAGCAACAACGTTCTTAGAATTTTTTCACTCAAAATAAAGATGATAAAACATTATCGTTACTAGATAAACACAAATAATACGTGCTCACCCTTTGCAAGTCTAATCTCCTCTGCTTAAGACTCCCTTACGGTCTCGAAAATGCACACCTTTATCGAAAATGCACCTGTTATCACTTTTATTTCCAGGCGTACTTTCGTTCACATTTGCTATGAAGCGGTATATGTGTAGATTTTAGTATGTTGAACAAAATTCAAAACAAACTTTTGAAACGGCAAATCGGTCACCTGTTACAGCACTCTTCGTACTTGCATTACTTTTATAGCACTCGCCTACGACTGGTGTCACCCAACCACCACACTCGTGCAAAGCTTATAGTAGGTACAGTATACTATGAGTTATTATTAAATATGTTCCAGATATGACTTTTTCTTGTTACTTTGATATAGTAGCGATGATAATTGTGCAAACTGTGTTACGGCAAAAGTTACTTTTTAAATGATTAAATTTACAACAAAATAACACCAATTTGGTCTTGGTCAGATAAATAACTCTTGAGACACAGCTTTTTTTTGTTTTCGTCGATTTTGACTACTAAAGATCCACTTTACGACACGAACTGCCATTTCAGTTATTAAAATACACTAAACATTCAACAAAATGAAACAGCAACTTAAGATTTTCAAGGTTTTTACCATTGTCTTTGCCATCAGGTCCTTTCCAACGTTTACAGCATAGTTGACTACTTAACAAAATTATAGAATCACCTTTTAGAATGGGGAAGGTGAAGGTGTAGTTTTTACATTTTGCTCATCTGAATGGTCGTACAATCAATATGCTGCTCAGTAATGTCCCAGTAGCTTTTTACTCATGTATGTATATTTTGGAAAGGGGTCATTCCTTAAGTCTATTGGGATAGCACACTGCCTGTCTTCTCGCGACTCGAGATCAGGCCTCCCTAGGATTTCATTGGCTGCATTAGGACTTGCGCAATAGACGATTATCAAGCACATTTGTGATGTGGACCTGAATAGCTTAAAATCGGTCCTTTTTGTATAACGTGGAGATGATGAAATAGTCAAAGATTGAGAGCACGCCTGCAGCACACTAACTGTGCTAGAGGGGGGGGGGGGCAAAAATCTTCCTCTGCTAGACCTTGAAGGCTCTACAGTATATCATCGAACAAGAAGAATTAAATAGAAACAAAAATTCTACAAATGGACATATGTCACTCAAACGTCAAACTAACAATGCCAAACTAAATAGTACCGCACAATATTTTTTATAGGGGCTTTACAAAAACAAACAAGTTAAAAATGATCACAAATCTTGAACAGCAACATGGACTTAGGCAGCCTCAAATATTTGGAATTGGTATTTAAATCAGTCATGGAAAATGAAAGTCAACTTGCCGATGATGATTTCTTCAAAAACTTCCTTGAAGCCACAATAGCTGCTGATAATCCTATCAATAGTGCAGAAGCTAGTCTAATTACAAATGAGTTATCGCAGGACAACACCCAGTTCTGTACACAGCTTCGCAAGGCAAGTAAAAATGTTACGTGTGGCTCACCAAGCAAAAGAGAACAGGAAATAACCGGCACTATAACGAACATTCAAAGAAAACTTTCTCTCGTTCAAAACATGCGTTTCTTAAATGACCAACTGAGAACTGCAACTGCAAACTTAAACAATGTGATTGCACTAAACGGAGATTTAAAGCAGAAAATGAACGACACAAATTCCAGATATCGCAATTTGGAACAAGAACTATATCATAAGCAGTTGTGTGCGGCACCTTTATATACGAACATACCGTCTAAAGTATACAGTCATGAAGAGTTTGGTGTACAGTGTGCAATTCCTTATTCTCTGAACAAGGGAACACAAGTAGTGACTCACACTCACGTAGAGAACAAATCCTTGAAACACTGTCATCGCCATCACCACCATCATTATAAGACATAAAAACGTGTATAAAAAAAATAAAATTAACATTAAATACATTACGGCTTATGGAAAATCCTTGCGCGGCTCCACTATTTATTTTTTTTACTCCGAATCCGTTTAACATAGAGCCACGAAATTTCAATGAGAGCTGGTCAATGTTACAGACAATTAAATTATGGTGTTTCTTAATTTTTAGTAACACTGGAAATAGTTAATTTTAAGGTTTAAAGTCTTTGAAGATAAAACGACGATAGTAAATCCGTGTTTTTCCATATTTCCACTGAATACTGTTATGAATTATGTGGTAAATAAATAATGTGGTACTGGTATATGCAAAACTTCATTTGGGTAAATTTATGACAAGAAAAATTGGGCATGTTATACTCAGATAAAGCGTAAATTTAAATATCTCATCTAAATCAAAATCGATACGTTACCTGAATTATACCATCAAATCAATAAATACGGTCAAATGCATCGTCTGCTTTATTTGTGATTCAAACGTTATAGGTCACAAATTAAATAAAATAATCTATTCGATGGAATTAATGATGATATTGCCAACATGAAAGGAAGGCGCCCTAGTTTGTATTTTAATTTTGTTTTCGTGTTGCTAGACTTACCTTGAATTGGACAAGAACGGAACACATTTTGCAGATTCCTTGCATTCAACCCTTAGTATATCTGGAGGGGAGAAGAGGATACGCAATCGGTGAGTCGTGCCTCAAGGCGCTGGAGAGGATGAATCCCGCTCTGGTCATATCTCTAACTAAACTGGTGACTCTTTTTACACCTTACACGTTTTCGTAACGATAAACACAGCCTAGGCCAAAAATATATCTTATTTTCACGAAGATTACAAAGTTGCATAATAATTATTTTGCTTTCACTGACAAAACATACAAAACATTAAGTAAACCAAACGAATTTGGCAGATTAGTACACTACAATGAGACTACTAAGTGCTACAAGTTATACTACAAATTATTTCCTCATATCATTTGCATTAATTACACAGGGCAGGAATACAATTTAAAAATAAGCTATACATCAAAAACACTTATGTTATTGTCGAATGGTACCCCTACATTTACAAGTTGCTTGACAGTACTCGGTCCTTTCTTCGCCTCTCTCGGTGCTCCGATCGCACAACCAGTTCGGCCAAACCGCGTGTAACTCTCGACAGTTTGCCCAATAATCGGCAACGGGACATGCGTTCGTGCATAGTTTTTTGGCGTGACATTTGCGGCGACACATTCCGCACGGTCTGCCTCTTCTGTAAGGGGTACCTAGCCTTTCGGGGTGATTACCTCTGAAACAATACGCCAATTAGACAGTCTTAAGGTGGATTACACGACAGACAAGCTAAATTTTAATTAATCAAATTAACTAATCAGAAACATAATGCCAAACAATGAGAGCGGAACTCATTAATGCATGCTCTTTTTTGTCCACTCATGCTTCATTTACCCATACTTCCCGTCGATAAAGAAATAGTAACACAATTGCGGTAAGAAAGTGAAATTATTGCCTGAATCTTTCACGCACGCCACACATATTTTTTTCACCTTTGTTATGCGATTTTCTTTATTTACACCTGAAAGATCTAATCTCTGTTTGTACTTACATGGGGCAATAATTGCACACGTAACTGTAATAGCCTCTTCCTTTATTGTTACCCACTCTATCGCACTTGGTAAAACCGCATCCAACCTGATGGCTTGTTGCCCATACCAATTGAGTGTAGTGACCTATCACGTATAGGTCGTTATTGTCGCCACCAAATGTGAAATTGTCTTTTTCTAACCACCACGTTTTTATGGCAAATAACCTGGAAAATATATATCGTTGTAATTGAAATAAATATAAACAAATTGTGGTTGTTTGCTGAAGAGAACTGTACTTTAACTTCTATTAGTTTGTACATTTCCGTTCATAAACCAATCCATGTTAATCATTGCATTATTTTGATTTAGTTGACCGACTTTGTAAAAAATCTCATGATACAACTAAGAAGACAATGAGGTATAATAAAACAAACATATCGCTTCATGCCTGCTGTTAATAATAAATGAATATAGACAATCTAATCTTGTTTATTCCCATGTGTTATGCTACAAACATTGCAGCACGTCTTACCAGAAGCTTATATTATGGTTTGCCTATGCTTGAATATTTGGAGGAACATATGCATTTTAATGAAATCTCAAATTTTGAGTTATGAATTCTTTACAAGAAAGCACATTTTTAAAGGAATTCTAATATGATGTTGTGTAACGGAAACCCGCTAGCGTATTTTTTTATTTTTTGAATTTTCATTAGATTTTATGAATATTTTGGTAGCGTAGTATTCTATATACACGAGTACTTCTCTGTGTAGAGACGGGTAGTAAAATAACCCTACCGCAGAGGGCACTGCGTGTCGTACAATGCGACTAAACAACGGCAAGCGCAGCGTTGAAGACCCTTTCTTTGCCTTTTTCTACTTTTTAATTATTTCCCCTTCTTGTTGCATCCTATCTTCTTTCATAATATTGTTCGCTGTTCCCGTTCTATTCTTCTTTCTAGTGTTCTTCATCCTTGATACGGGGGCGTATCTTTTCCTTTTTTACTCTTCTTTCAACTTTTTTTGTTCCTTCTCGACACCTCCAGTTTTTACTCGGCTTCCTCCGTTCTCTGCCTCTCCACGAAATCACCGGCTTTGTTTCTTTCTCTACTTCTTCAACTCAACCCCTATTCTTCTCCATCATTTAGAATTGCTGTTTTCTTTCTTCTCCTTCTCCTTTATCGTTGCTCCTTTTCGTTGCTCCCTCCTTTCACTTCCTCGTGATTTTCTTCCACATTCTACTCCCCTTTTCTTCCAGTTTCTTTCGCTCCTTTATCCCTTCTGCTCCCGCTTCAGTTTCACCAGCACTTCATCTAACTTTTCCTACTCCTTTTTCCCTGCCCCTACGCTTTCTCGTTTATACTTCCCTTGCTTCTCTTCTTCTTTCTTTTCCACTTTTTAAACTTTCCTACTCCGTCTTCTCCAACTCCACCCTCTCCGCGTGTTGTAACTTTCCTTATATCTTCCTTTGAACCTTCTTCCTTTCTTAGCCTCCCCCCTCCCCAATTTTCCTTCTCTTTAACACTTTTTTAGTGCACTTTCACATTAAAATCGAAAAAACAAATTCTCACAAGTGGCTTAACGAATTTTTTTACTTTCGCACCGTCTTATTTCTTCCTTCCATTATCCTTCTTCAGCTTGTACTCTTCCTATTTTCTCTCCATTCCCGCCCCCCAACATGTACCTCCACCTGTACTTCTTTTCGTTCTTTTTCACCCTACAAACTTTGCCTCATGTCAATTCCTCCGCATCCTCCCCCATTTACTACTGATTTTTTACTCTTTCTCTCTTTTCTTGATCCTCTCCCTCACTTTGTTTTGCGGATTATTCTCTATTACCTACTCCTTATCTCTTCCTTTTGTTTTCTTCCTACCTTCTCAGCTTCACGAATTCGTTTCATCCTGCTACTATTCGCTTTATGCTTCTGCTTCTCCTCATCTTCCTTGTTCATTCTTCATCATTTTGAATTCGTAAATTCCAGAAAATCCACCTACTCCACAGCACATCTTTCTCCCTTGTGGCTTGTTTCTCCTAATCTTCCGTCTTTCCCCCCGATTCTCTTTGCCTCTACCTGTATACCATTTACAGTCCGCTACGATCAATTGCGTAACGCTAGATTTCCATTCTCATTTTACTTTTCTTTCTACCCTTGCCGAACCTCCACCCTACTCTTAACCCTTCTCCGCATCTGTTTACTCCTCATTTGCTACATTTTCGTTCACCCTCCCGTTCCCCACCCTTATCTGTGGTATCTCCTCCAGCCTCCTACTTTCCTGGATTCTTCTCATTCTTCCAACTAGTCCTTTCCCTTTCTCTCCTACATCCTTTCTTCTAGTCCCTCACTCCTGCTTTCCGTCATCAGTAGGTATCGGTATTTGAAGATACCGTTGTGCTTCTTTCTTCAATTTCTTGACAGTGACATTTAAACAAAATCTAACCAGTGCCTTCTAGGATCTTTGTTTCCCTCAAACGTATCCTACTCTTAGACCATATAGTACATGGACTGCTATTCGCCCTATGCTTTCAATACAAAATGGATGGTCACGGATAGAGGGCACTGTAGTCGTGGGTATGTGAATCTCAGGGTAAACTAAAGTCGTGTAAACACCACTAGGATCGCTTAAAGAGCAGCTTTATAGTAACCGCGTAGTACGGGAAGCTTTAAATACTCTTCATTATTTGCTATACGTCCACAAATAAGAATAAGTTTGCTTTTCTTGGGATATCTAGGCGATTAATTAATTGACGTTTATTAATTTATAGGTTGACAGTCTCAAATCGTGTCTCATCGGACAACTTCGGACAGACTCGTTTACCCTGAAACTCACATACCCAGCGATGTCCTTGACCATATTTTAGTTACAATTGGCAGTCCATGTACTATATGGTCTAAGATCCTACTTCATCCGTTCCTCCTCCTCTTCCTTACGTATTCATCTCTTCCTTCGTGTGTGGATTATTTATACACCATTTCGAACAAGCGAGTACAGATCGTTTATGCCTAGAAGAAGCTTGAGAATTTCACTCGATGTGCAAAGCTAGCGAGTGGGAACACATTCGGAAAGAAAAAGACCTCCACGCGCTACGACTGCCATAAAACAACTTGACAAATTTTATTATTAAATACGCAGACTGTTACTACTAATTACATTAATTAAACAGTAAACCAGGGAATTCTGCCCATTTTATATCAATGACTAATGACTATTTCCAATTATATTGGCATTCAGATTTCTCAGAATTATAGAAGCTGTTATTTTAATATCCGTCTATGTGTCTATGCGTCTTTGTGTCTCGGTGGTAGAAGGATTTTAAGCCCGTAAGAACATATCATGTACAAATAGAGGATTTAAGGTAATAGCTATTTAAATTTCCAGTTAAAATTATCATGAGAGCTGTTAAACTGTTTTTTTTTATTACGATCATAAATTACATTGTTTGACAAAGTTTATTATACCATTATCTTGGTACTGTTTTTGATAATGCGTTTTTATTAACCATAACAAATCGTAAATGTCACACTCCTATTGTGATGTAGTTATGGTTTGCCAATTAAATTGATACACAATCATGCAATAAATCAAATAAATCTGTAATTTATCTATATAAATAAAAATGAATGTTTGTACCTAATGCTTGCCTAAACCGTTCATCCGATTGCTATGACATTTTGGTTAAAGGTTGGCGTATGGCCACGAACGTTACTGAATTAGTAAATTGTGAGAGGTGAGACGGGCAGCCGCCGAAACCGAGCTTATGTCCCTTCCGGGAGCGTGACATTGACTGATAGGCGGTACAAAGTTCGCTCGGTCTGCTTAATAAACAAGGGCAACTGGCGCCTATTAATCTTCTTTTAATGCCTTAAATATAAAAATGTACCTCTAGAGGTACCATGCAACCTAGTAGCATTTTCCAACAAAGGTGTCACGCGTGTGAAACTTGTCATTCTGAAGAAAATAGTCACCTTCAGTAGCTAAAATGTACTTGTACTTGATGAACAATATTTAGTTAAATGATTCAATTTAATTAATTTGTAAGCTGAAACATGTAAATCATAACCAATCAGGTGGATCTGACCGGACAAATTAAACGTACTTGTGCAGTATAGCCTACTCTAGATTGTTCCTTATCACTTAAGACATTTATCCATTCCATAATAAGAGGTTTTGGGACGCAAAGGTAGCATCATTTGCGATTAAAAAACCATGACCGTATAATTTTTTTAATTTGGCAGATCAAGAGAAATAACACTATAACGTGGATGGTCCGGCAAGTTCACATTTGGCTCCCTCGCGTATTCTTCACTTGAAGAATCAAGCATTGAACCAATTACATATAAACACTTTTGAGACTAGGGGCTTCATCACAACACACTGCTTAGGGGATAGACTACACTTTGTAATGCAGTTTACATTTCTCGAATTTCATTTATGTGTAAAGAATTACATATGTACCGCTTCATAAGGAAGGTAAACGCGAGTAGGTCCGGTGGAAGCGACGCGAAGATTAAAACGCATGGGTGAACCGATAGTGAAGCTTCGTCACGAAGTTTCCGTTGAGCGTGACTCGGTTTTTCTACTCGGCACTAAAGGAGATAATAGTAAATGTTTGGGATTCGAAGAATTTGAATAGCGGGACTTATCGAGGCCCTGCCGGCAATCTCGAACGGGCCTTTACGCTTGCGTGTTAGAGCGACATTCACATTCACTACACTTGAAAGCTTTTCGATACACTTGCACAATCTGCTGGAAATCTTGCATCGGTTATGACTTCCACTCCAACTCTTCCTACTGCTCCATTGAGTCAAGTAAACTTGCAGTATGTACATAGAACTCCGATATATAAGTGGAGAATTAAATTTTCGGGAGATTCGCCGAAATCTCACTCTGTTTTACTTATCGGAGTTAGGGCCAAATGTGCCAAAGACCATCGACGCTTTCTTGACGGGATGTCGCCGATACAATGTGGTTAAGCAAGATCTTAGTCGCTACGAAGCATTGAACACTCAATCACATTTACCTTTACTTAAACCGGGATTTAGTAATTCAGTTACGCCACGACAGATACCGGAACAACCCACCATTAATGTTGTCGATATTAAACAATCACAGGTGTTGGAACTGTCAACGTTTAGCTTATTTATTTCTAGACTGATAGGGCACCATCGAACCGAATGTCCAGAACCACGCCAGCTTTTTTTGCTACAAGTGTGGTACTACTGGCGTTATTGTCCGTAATTGTAGGTTTTGCTCGGGAAACGGGCTTTGAGATACTTCATAAGTCGTGGAGAGCTCTCTGATTGTCAATTTACAAAGATGACATCTCTTCAACATGCCTCCCACTGCAACATGTAGGCTATGATTTGAGACTTTATGCCGAAATGCACATTTTGGATATGCTGGATTCGGGTGCGTCGAGATCTGCTATTACAGTGAATCCCTGTTTTCCAATAACAGCATTTACATTTTATTAATCAACCTACGTCACATCAATGTTACGATAATCGAACTGTGATTATCGTTGGTCAATGGTGGTACTTACTTCGAGTACTTAATAATATTGGGCATCGATTTCTGGGCTAGTATGGGTATTTTACCTAATATTTTTGATAATCGCTGGCATTTTACTTCCGATCTACCAGCAAAGTCAATTTCTTCTAATATGGAAATACCTCTTTTGAGTGTCAAACAACAGCACACTTGACAGGCTCTTTTTACTAGTAAATTTGACGCTTTATCCACCGTGGGCGAACATGAAATTCTTGTTATCCCTAAATTGACCCCATAAAACAGCATTTTGCAGAGCTAAACTGAAATATTTTGGGTCAATTCGTTTGGTTTAGATCCAGATCCGAGGAAAGTCAACGCCATCTTATAAATGAAGTCTTCTACTAATGTCAAGGAGATACGACAGTTTTCAGGAACCCGTGGTTGGTACAGGAAATCCCCGATTTCTCCACTGTTGTTGTTCTGCTACCAATTAAATTTGTATGGGAACCTGAGTGTGAAGAAGTTTTTGTCCGATTGAAAAAAATATTGAGTACCACTGACTTTTCAAAACCTTTTGTCCTTCACACGGACGCCTCATCTTTTGGTTTAAGCGCCATGCTTACTCTACTCATGTATTCCCTGAGGGTGAATGTGTCATTTACGATTTGAGTGAATTAAGACATTACTTTGAATATGTTTCCTTCACAATAGTTACGGATCATCATTGCTTATTGTGGCTTCATTCTCTCAAGAATCCACAAGGACGCTTAGCAAGACTTCAACCTTATTCCCCGAAACAAGTAAAATTATTTTTAAACGGTTAAAAATCATTAGCGGCACTTGAATCCAAATAAGGGGTTTAATCTGTATTTGGTTTGGTAATGCTGTGCAGTAAAAATGTATTTGAAGGGGTCACCCTAAAAAAAATGGCCAACTATTTCACAAAGGTAAGTTGTCTTTCGGGATATGTGGAATAGTTTGTTCTTCGTATAATGCTCACATTTAACCGTCTTTATAGCCGCAACACGCTAATTACAGAATTAATTGATCCATAGAACTAGAAGGTTCACTAACCTTACGCAATCGAAATCGCAAGTGTGTGACATTTTGTAAAAATTGACATTTAAATTTAATCGTAGGTTATGTTTACGTTAAGCACTAAATTAGATCTGCTTTGTTTATAATGACGAACAAGTACTTCTTGAAAAAAAATTATATGAAGCTGTATATTTGTGTGAAAATTACCACAAGTCTTTTAGCAATTTTTTACAGTGCGCATAATACTATTTCATTTGTTGACTTACACTATTTCTAAGAGTTATGGTTTTACATGTGGATATTCCTCTTCCAAAATATCCACTTAAACAGAAAAGCCACAAATCAAGTGTAAATACTGATTGTGCTTTTTTCGAAGAAGAGACTTTGGCAGCGACATTTATGTTTAAATAAGGAATGCTTCTCACTAACCGCAATTTTTGCACAAGCAGTAACCCAAAATTCAACTTTCCTAAAATATTTTAAATGGAAAAGGAGCGTTGTTCCCAAAACTGACAACAACGTCCCTTTCTTTTGATTTTGTATCTAAAAAAGCTGGAGCAAAAATAATTTCAGGGTAACCCAGTCGGTCAGCTATGTCACACCGGTAGGCAAAAAAACCACCACGATAGTATAGGTACTCACCAAGGAACTTGATGTGATGATACAAAAATGTTTTGACCGCATGAACCGAAGTTGTCAATGAATCTTCCGGTTGCATTGTCGTGGGTTAACAGCATACAAGCGTCCGACCATCGCTGAGCTGATCGGGCCACCTCATGATTCCATTTCTGTAACGAATCGCACAGTATAGCAGGTGTATCAAACAGCATTTGTTAGCTGTTTAGCTGTTTAAATTTTGCAGATTAATTAAAACCCAGAATGTTATAAGGTACTAAATTGATACGTCCTTAATCAATTAAAATAACGCTATGTAAATAAACGAGCATATTAATATGGGTCACCTCGTAAACCGAGGATATTTATTTGACGCAATTTCGATGCTATACATTAACTTGTCACATTAACAAAACTTGAATACGTGACCAATTGTATAAACAAAAAAATGCTTGGACGGGGTCCATTATAATCCTAAGAAGTAATAAATGAACGAAATGGATATTTAACTTGTAAAGAAAGCGCTCTGGAGGGCAGTAAAAAATCATTAGTAATATAGCTTACATAGTAAAGGGTGCAATTTGGGCGGCCGCACTGCTGCGGTTTATGCCGATAGGTGGCGAAAGAGTAAAATATCATCCTAATTTTTAGCATACGAATAAATTTTTGACGAATGTGTAGAAAGTTTTCGAATATTTTATTTGAAAAAGGAAGGTTTGGTTTAGGTAGATATTAAAGAATTTGTCGGCAAATCGATAACAAAATAATCGATAAATCGAAATTCAAAGTTAAACGACATATGATTTTTTTGGTAAAAAAAAGCGACAATATTTACTTTAATACCTTCACAGTGATACGGTGCACACTTTGGGATCGAAGCGATTGGTATTAATTTGAACGCTTTTTGAATAAAAATTCGAGGTGTGTCAATTATAGGAACTAAAAAGTGTCAATTTGGTGTAGCCACGATTCCAAAGATATCGCTTTAAACAAACAAGAAATCCGGAATTAGTAATATTACCTACAGATTTGTAATTGATCGGCTGCTCGCCTTTCAGTGAGGGTTTTGTGCATATAATACCTAAAGGGTTTTGAGTGGAAATTTTGAATCAACGTGTGCGGATCTTACATATGAATTTGCTTGAACGTAACTAGAGACATCTATCAATGACGAGCAGAAGTAGCACGAGCAATATTTTTATATTGTTATGTCATTGCGCGCCTCTTCCGGCAATTGTATAAAGCAAAAGTAATAAGTGTATCCCCTCTATTTGCGGCGCCCTCTTAATAACGCTTTTGTTTATAATTCACGAAACTAAGGGCCAATTGCACCGTCAAAATTAAGTATCCCTTAAGCGCGGTTTAGACGCTACGATCTTGGCTTCGATAAATCGTAACGATCTGATTGTCCAATTTATCGTTCAATAAATCGAAAGAGTGCGTACTGTTTACATGTAACGATTTCTTATTCCAATCTCATTGTCCTTCACGGTTTAATACAGTTTTTATTTTTTTACTTTTCAACTTGTCTTTTGGTTCTGTCCACTAATATAAATTATACTCGCATTTTATTTCTTACATTGCTTGCTTACAATAGAATCTTAATCTCGATTATGATTTCTGACTAGCCATGTGTCGCCAAATATTTTTTTTGGGTGGCCAAACTTGATCGCCACTCGCCAAATGTAAAACGTGTGCGCTAGAGACAGTCCAAGTAGCCCAAATGGATACAAAAATGGTTCACGTCGGCAACATTAATCACAAATCGTAGCGATAAATCGCTGTTATTGTTTACACGTTCCAATTTATCGCTACGATTCGCAGAAATTGAAGCCGGCCACCATCAACCATCCAATCCAATTCCAATTCCAATAAATCGCTACAATCCTCTGTTCACACGCAACGATAAATCGTAACGATTCGATCGTTACGATAAATTGTTACAATTTATCGTAGCGTCTAAACCGCGCTTTAAAGTTAAGCATAACTTAAATACCATAGCAACACGATTGATTTAATAATAGTTGCCATAGATTTTAAGTTCGACTTAACTTTAAGCAAGGCTTAATTTTTTGGTGCAAATGGGGCCTAGTGGTCTAATTGCACCGAAATAGGTGCATAAATGCCGCCTGTATTGCGTATAACATTTCCATGACAATCATAAAATTACGAATAATCAATCCACTTAATTAGAAATATATTCGAGCATAAAATAAATATGATTTCGTTTTATTTCCCTTATTTTTAAATTATGTTGCAGGCATAATAATAAAAAAATACTATTTTATATTTTATACTACTTCAAAGGCCTTTAAACTCGTGCGTGCTTTAAAGATTAATAAATAGAGGCATGCAAAAAAAAAAGTTAAACTCCACATGAATGATGACAGTTGTGTCACATACTCTTAAATCATAAATGTCAATTTGAGAAGAAAAAGCAATGAGATACTCAAAGGTTTTACTTTATGGCTGCTGGAATCACGTTACCAAGTCATTTAAATTGCTACCGACACCAGTACAATCGCCTTATCATCGCGCGACCTCATTTTTGGCGTATAAAAATTCGAAAATACAAGATAATTCCGCTCGAACAAATTAATAATTTGTAATTACATATATCATATTTTTCAAATTAATAAGAACATCTTATCATCAGTAACATTGAGCTCGTTTGTATTGAGACTATTAACTGTACCGCCAATTTACAAATATAAAATATGAATATAAACGTTCCGTTTCGCATGCCGCATTGTGATAAAAAACTCTTGAAATAAACATTATGCTTACGTAATTTTTCGTGTATACAATATAAATTGTGATACAGATGCCAAAGCAATTATCTTGAAGAAATCAAGATACAAAAACGTTCCAATAACGACATCTTCAACAAGAACTTGGCCTAAATGGAAACGAATACCTCGCGGATAACAAGGGCAAACGGTGTTAATTGAACTTAATGATAGGTCAATGAACAAGAGTTATAAGCACATTCGCATTGTTGCTAAATTAAACATGTGCTAATTGAAAACCGATCAACCTTTTTTTCATTTTATTTATTTTATATTGTTTATTTACGGTTGTTTGAACTTTTTGGTTGAATTTTACTGACCTTTATGCAAATCCTCATGTGCACCTGAACAGATTTAGTTTTACTTGAAACTTAATACAAAGGATATTTTCTATTAACGCCAAATAGAAAACATTACGTCAGAATCGCATTAAATCATTGCGAATAAGATTTGTCTACTGCAGACAGTCGGTGTTAATTGTTAATTAATATGATGTTTGGGTAATTACTCGTCATGGTCGTTAATAAGTTAAATTAGAAAAGATTTGTCGTATGATTTTTGACAATATTTATGCAAATTTATCGTTTTAGGCGTGGTCAAATCGGATAATTTTGATTTGTATAGTATAGTAAAGTTGTCGCAAAACGATAGCAAAGCGAAAATAAAGATAGTAACATAAATGGGCACAAAATGGGCACTTGCGGGTGAAATTCTTAGGACTGTTTGTTACTAAACGATTGCCTTAGAAACCACATCTGTAATATATGCTTACCTTCCTGACAATACAGTCGGAAGTGCGTTAAATCAAAATAGATGTGAAAATGCCGATTTCTTCAAAAATGTTCATTTGGTAATTCTATGCGTCATAAAATATTCAAAAGTGTTTTCACGAAACAACATCAAAGCGAGCATCAAAGTAAAAATTAAAAAACTAATCGAAATGGGCGCAAAATGGGCACTTCCCGGTTTAATTCTTTGAACTTTTTGTTACTAAACGATTACTTTAAAGAACACCTCTGTTACATATGCTTCCCATCCCGACAGTACAGTTTCAAGTGCGTTAAATCATAATCGATATGAAAAAGTCCATTTTTTTCAAAAAATTTTATCAAAAATTGACTAATTTTGTTTTTTTGATAAAATTTATAAAACCGAAACTGACAAATAGTCTGCGCTCCAATTTTATAATTCGTGTTTACAAATAAAAAAATTAAAAATAATAATATTAAAATCGTTACACGTTTTTATAAATCATAAAGAATTTATGTAAAATTGAAACAAAGTCATCGGATGCAATCCATAGCATGAAACGCAACGAGATTACACATGCGTGCGCAATAGTCAACTTTCCTATGTGAGCAATTTTATCGAAATTTTTATGATATTTTTCTCCAATAAAAGTACCTACACGTACTGCATCGAATATATAGGTTGCACCCCAAAACTGAAGACACAGACGTAAAATACCCCATTTTTGGCGGTATTTGTGCTAAATATATTCACTCTAGCGGAGCTTAACATACCTATGATGCAATATTACAAATCGATATATCGTAAATTTCTTTTCGCTTTTTTCACCTTTTAAAAAATACAAACGGAACGGCACTTAAAAAAACAACCCTAACTACATTCTCACAACAACTAAGCAAAATAATTTTTAAAAAATTGCACAACGATAAAACAATAAAAAATCCCTTTCCGCTCGGCCAATCATTATTCCGCATTAATACCTATATAAAAGTGTCAGCCATTTTGTTCCAATATGGCGGAATTGGCTGATTCACGAAGGACCTATCTAGTTGTTTTTAAAGCGAACATTTTTAAATTGAGATTATTCTTTTCATTTGGGTTGAGTTGAATCAGAGATGCGGAGGTTTCTGATTCTTCAAGTAAATATAATTAAAATAAGGTCTGTTCCCCTATGAACTTAAAAAATAGAGTTTAAGTGAAGTGAAGATTTTTCCTAATCTACATTACTTATAACAAATAAGTTAAAAAGTAATCGTAAACGATTTACATAAAGCGCACTTCCACTTGCATTCATTTCCCATTTGTAAGATGCAACTTCTGTTAAAATCGTAAAAATCCGGCCACAAATATGAAAGATAGCGTTGCAAATGTGCAATCCATTTTTGACGTGCTACTTCAATTTCAGTTTATAAGAAGAATTTTATTTCAATGCTTTTCTAAATAAGAAAGTTGGAACTGCGCATGCGCAAACCTAAATTTTGAAATTAACTTTAGATTTTCTTTTGCTCCAAGGGCCTATGTATTAAATTTCATTTAAATGCTTCCATAAATAAAAAGTTGGCACTGCGCATGCGCAAAACCAAATTTTGAAACTGGCGATTGATTTTCCTTTATTTCAAATGCCTATGTATCAAATTTCACTTTTGAAAGGGTCAGATTCTGATTCAGAATTCTCTCAGAAATCCAAAAATGTAAAAATATACAGCGTGTTCCATTTAAAAATTCACAACCTGGACTATTTCCGATGAAACCGGAAGTGAGCGGAAAGAGAAAAATATCCGAAAACTCGCCTTTTCACATACCATTTACCTGTACCAAATCTCATTTGATAGGTACACCTAATAGATACTCTAGCAATTATGGCTTGCCTAATAGATTCGTTGACACCCAGTTTAGGTAAGTTAGGTCGGGAATTCATAGTAAGTAGGTACATGTAGTACAGATTTTTATAAAGATAGAAAGTGGGAAATGTAATGGAAATAATGTAAATGAAGTTGTTTGTTGTTTAAAAGGATGTATTTTGCCCTTTCGCTAAGCCATTCTGGAATTGTCAGACTCGGAACCCCCTGTTGAATCCGCCACTGGGAAACTCAAGTGAAAAAATGTGACTACACGGATTAGTGTATGGTGGTGAAACTTAATGAAAATTTCACTTGAAACGGATGCAGAATCTAGGTCTAACAAAGAATCGTTCATCAAGGCAAGGTGGAAAGCATAACATTGACATTATCCTGCATTGATCATTATTTGGTGACAGTGGCATGTTGAAAAGTGCAAATGAATTGTAGGTACCCATTCCCATTGGTATTTTCTACTTGATCGACTATTAGATATAATACGCCAAATCGACGGTTTTTTTGAAGCCCTATATGTTTACAGGAAGAGATTATAAACTGAATCGCAAGGTGATTGAAACCAAAGATTCAAGGTTCTTTTTTTGCAATAGAACTGATAAGTGGCACTGTCGAGATGAGCATTCGTTTCGATCATAATAAACAAATTCATAAATTATCGATAAAAATCAGAGAAATATTACTCACCCGACTGCTTATCTTAGCGTATTTACTAATTAGTCGATCAAAAAAAAATGCCACGGCACGAGTATTAATTGCCGATTAAATTTGCTCAATCAAAGTTGAATATTAACACTTAAATTTAAGTAGGTAAAACCTACTTTACGAAATTAAGCAGCGACGCACCATCCTCAACATGTTGGCAGCCCTCGGCACCACTCTCGTTCGAAAGTAGTTGTGGTACAACACGATCTTGTTCTGTAATGGTTTCCTATTGGGTAGTAGCGCACTTTGTGGTATTTTGTCCCCCATCACTTTGGGCTCTGAAAATTTTCCAATGGAAATTAGGGTTTTCACGAGGGAAAACTTACGTCGATCGCTTCTCCATGCTTCGGAAGTCTGGTCCACGAATACCAATGCGATTAAAGCGAAAAGCAGTACATTTTCCGACCTCATTCTACAATGAAAAGCTTCATCAGAATCTCTTTGCATTCATTAATGTATAACATTTATTTATTTTATTGAGTGCGCGCTCAATTCATTAATTGCTACAAATAGAAATGCAATAGGTCACTGATAGCGCAATACACCAATAAGATCCGTTCATCCTAATTATTTAAATACACTCATGAAATGAAAAAAATTAGCACTTACATGCTTCTTTACTATGATCTCGGATGATGATGTTGACTAGAACTCACTTAATATAAGACTGACAAATATCTGCTCCAAATCATCTACTGTTTGTATAATTACTGATCGTCATTGGTAGCATTAAAATTTGTCAATTAAATTAATCGCATTCGAATATTGTGATGTATCTCACTTGTGTTACTAAAATAGAACTCTCGCACAATGGCGATATTCATATTAACCTTAATTTAAAATTTAAGCTTTTGATCACCCGGAAGACATAGGGTATTTAGGCTATGGCAATGAATTCTGATTAAATCAGGTGAAACTAGAACGGAGGTTTCTCAAATCTTAACACATGGATAGTAACAATTGAGTTTCCTGCAAATCTCCAATGCATGTAACTATAACAACAATTGTTTAATCAATAGTGCACCTACAAGTAAGGAATAGACATTGCCAATGGATTTTGACGGATCTAGCCTTTTAAAACTCGCAGAACTTCTGAAGCCGCAAAAGGAATTTGATACTGATTCGGATTCAGAGGATGACGCCCGTGATCCCAAAGGTAGTGACTCCCATTGTTTTTGGAAATTAATGCCTTTTTTAGAGCCAGAATGTAAGGGAGGAAAGACACCAAAGCAAAGCGTGTACAGCAAATTACCACCAGAAAAGCCAAAATTTGACGTAAACGATCCAGAATCCGAGGAAGCGTTATATTTTTCGGAACAATCGTGTGCAAACTCAGATTGGAGAAAAACGCCGCAGTGGGAAGTCGCGTATAAACAGCAAGTGTCCGCTTCCGATGTATTTTTGCAAGTATTTGCATCCCTAACAGAATAGTTGAAAAGTACACCAATCGATTAATGTTTGTTTTAGATGAGCGGAAAATCTACATCTACGGCTAGTTGTGAGGACATGATAATTAAAATTAATTTACCGGAAGAGGATTTTCGCAATATCGATCTGAAAATTACGGAAACTTGCTTAAAATTGGTGTCGCCCAAATACAAACTTGAAGTACCGCTTCCTCAACCGGTAGATCCCCAGCGAGGAAATGCACAATGGGATAAAGATGCCGAAAAACTCGTCGTCACGCTCAGAATGAATCGAGAATTTGATTTTATCAATTTTTAACTTTGTACCTAGGGCTTTTAGATTAGTTATTATAATTTGATGCAAAATGTTCGTAAAATTCTTGCCCTCAGATGTCTAACAGAAATGGAAAAAATTTTAGGAATTGGGATATATTTATTCCAAAGACCTTGACTTTGATTAATACAACCCAAAAGTTAGTTAAAATCATTTGTGGAATTATCAAGTTTAAGCAGTGTGGTTAATAAAGATAGTAAATGCATATACATAAAGTTGATTACAATCAAGGTTAAAACAGATTTAGGGAACAATGGGTAAGGTAACCAGGCACCTAAATTCTGAGAAAGGGTGAAGGGTACAAGATGTGACTCATCTTTTGTGCAAAGTCCATTTGTTAAGAGCAAGATGGAAAATTACATGGTCTTTAGGCAAATTATATGAATCGCAACTCATTTATCACACATAGATTCTAAACCGAAGAGTTTTAATAGGCATAACCTTACCCCCAAGATATGTAACTTGTCCCTAGTTTCGGAATGTCGAGCCTACAGTGGATCTTTCACATGATAATAAAGATCATAAAATGAAATTCATTACCTTCACAGCATTGGTTTTTTTTAATGTACCTCTAAATGAATCACCGGTTGGTAATGAAATCTAGCTAATAAATATTAGTAAAAAATGTTACTGCAAGGAATTTCTACAACGAAAAATATTGGAGAAAGAAAGAGTATAAATTTGTTAGAAAATTTCTCTTTATTTGATCTATTGAAATATTTTCAGTCAGATACTGATTGCATTATATATAAATATAATAATATTTAATCTGTATTTCTAAATTCAAAAATCTAATTACAATACAAATTAATACACATGAATCAAAATTGTTTAAACAACCTTTAAAATTGAGTTTGATTTTTTATTTTTGAGAATTTAAAAAATTTAAATTAATCGATTTAATATTTACAATAGAATTTAGTAACTAGAAAAATTGATTAATCTAATTTTACCAAACACATCAATGCAAAAAATATATAAGTACAACTTCTTTTACACACAATAAATACATTTTTTTTAAAATTCGTAACAATAAAACATTCATACTTGAACTCTAGAAACTGCACTATAAAATTAAAATATCACCAGGGGTGGACAAAAAACAAATCCTGTAAAGCACTTAGTTTTAGTTTAAGATTAAGGTGAGTTTGCGATTTCTGTTAATAGAGGTCATACGAATTAAAAATTGCGTTGCAAGCCAATGCGACTCTTAAAGAAATTAGATTTAAAATCTCCTTAGAGTGATTTTAATAGTACACCACCCATCAAAAACTTTGCTACATCTAAGACAGTACAATATCAGATCTTGTCATCGTACAGTTAAAAAAATAGTAAACATTAAAATGAAGAGTAGAAAAATTGTAAGTTGAAAATCGTTGCCCATAAAACAACAAAGATTGCTGCTTTACATCTAGGGACCCTATTATACAGATACCTGCATTACACATAATATGGTAACTCGATTGAATCACAAATATAATCTAGCTATATGCAACAGTCATTATCATTTCTCAGCATTGGGTAGTGCTGAATTATAATCCAAGGTGTACGCTTTCTTTTGAGTAATGTCCTCTACGGTTTGTCCATTACAATCAGCACCAGCGTGGCCGACAGCGCCGCAATTAAAGCAATTAGACGTTCTGTTGGGTAACTGTGAGGGGGTGCTAGAAAGGAAAACGTAAGGGTAAGTGTAGGAGAACATTTCCGGTGTCGGATAAGTGAAGGGTGCGCTAAAGGGTGGCCTGTAAGGTTGATAAACGGACCTATTAGGAATGGCAGTGAGCGTTACTTGCGGAGGATAATTGCTGTAAGGCACTGAACAATTATTTAAGGTGGGAGCGGGGTGAGGAGGTGGAGTTGTATCACAAACTGGAAGTCCAACGTTCATATTAGGATGGCCAGTATTCACGTATTGCTGCGGAACGCCGTTCATTCGTGGCTTCGTCTCGCCCCGCCCGGGGCCGTGGTGTGGTACTGTAGGAACTGTCGGCGTGTCGGGAGGTGAGTGATTCAGACTGTTGGTGCTAGACGAACTAGAACTAGAGCATTGTAGTGAGTTGTCGACGTCCAAATTCAGGGCTTGCATTTGGCCAAGACAATACTCTTCGGGTAGTTTCGAGTATGGGGGAAGGCGAATCCCGTTTGGTGGTTTCATGTCGACACGCACCATGACCGGATTTATCCAAGGTGATTCTCTCATTTTTTCATCTGGGATGTGGGTACACTAAAGAAAAATGGTATATTATTACATAAGTATTAATGTTTATAGTAACGTCTCTATTAACCACCACCAATATTAGCGCATTGACATTTTACATTTGCTGTAATGATAAAACACACTGTGGCTGTATGCTTTAAAAAAATCATAAAACGCTAACAACAATCATTCTGGAGAAGAACCAACTCCAAGAGAAGTGGAGGACGTAACGCGCACAGCAAAATATGAAACCAAATTTAATCTACAAAACAGACATTTTTATTACCCTTGTTTTGATGTCCAATATATGAAAAGAAAGTTTCCCTGAAAAGTGAATTTTTTTGCAGGAAAAACTGCAAAGCAGTAAAAATAATGTGCAACATATATTAAAAAACAGAAAATATTTGTAAAGGATGGTTCAAATTCGTGGCTCGCCAAAAGAGATATTGTGTAGGTTAAGTTGACCCTTTTTGTGACTAAAAAACCCTTTGAAAATTTTTTAAATCTTTAAAAATAACTGACATCACCAAAAAACCAAAAATGTCAAATTTAGTTTTCATTTTTGCTAATTTAAACGGTCGAAGAAGGACAGTTCCCGTTAACACCCCTTCCATAGGCACTCTTTTCGGAGGCATCTCCATCTGGTTTCAGAATTTCGATAACACGCTAGATGTAGAAGCTACAGGCAACTACACCTTTCTGATTTCTTATGGACGCCATATTGGATTTTTACGGAATGAGAGAGAGAGAATAAAAAAAGAAAAGGAAAATAACTAATAATGCAGCTTTAGCAAGATCTAGTTACCCATGGATGTTTTGTTAAAGAAAGTAAAACATTTGATTTTAAAATTTTTCTTGTAATTTCTATAAAAGTTTTGGTGACCACCCTGTGTATGACTTTCGAAGATTGTCGCTCCGGGACTATTTAGGAGTAGAAGGTAGAAGCGAAAGGTAATTGATTTAATTATTAGAGTTGTGTTTCAAGTGCCGCTACCGTAAATAACGCCGCCGTTTACCGAAACGTAAGTTGAATCGAAACGTAATTTTGAGGTTTTCCATAAATTTATTTTGCATTTAGACCATTTCATTTTAGCTGTTACATTATCGCACCGTATCTGTAGCTTTTGTTTTTGCCTGCACAGTGTACCACTTCGTTAATTGCCAGGTAAGCTTTTTGTTACTTTCCGTTTCATTAATTATAGGTAGGAGGGGAGGATATTGTCTGGCTTCCTGCAATTCCTTTCCCGTAGAAACCGCTACCGAATGCGATTATTTACTGTTCCGGCCATGGAAATTGCTGTGCGCTTTAAGTATGTTTTAGCATTTACCAGTGGCCGGCTCACCGCTTGCCCTTTGGAATTCCTGGGAGAGCAGTTCTCTATCTAAGTTATCTGGAGGTTACCATCGCCAACCGCATCTTGTCCAGAAACAAGAAAGACCGAATATTCTGCTGGCGCCGGAAGCACTCTCGTTCCGCAGTTACCTACCGCCGTCACCGTTTACAGACTACGCTTGTAAATTACCGCTGAATTTCCATTTTCTTAACGTCATTACATTTCATTTTATAATTAGATCGTTTATTTTTTTGTGTAAAGGAGAATCACAGCCACCGTTGGTGCGCGAACTTCAGGCGAAATTTCGTCGCAACCGTCCATTTCAGACCGTTTAAGCTAGGGAAAATGAAAGCGAAATTTGGCATATTCAGTTAACATATACAGGGTGTTGCACTTAAAAAATACCAACTTTGGCACAAATTTCAGAAACGGTGACCCAACAAAATTTGTTGACTACGCCCCAGGATTCTAAGTAAAAATATCTAGAATGGGCAGGATTTACATTTTTCTATCTTACATGGGTAGTAAGATGATAACATACCATAAAATCAAACTAGTTAACGGATAGTTAGCGCCTGAATGGGTAGGAAACCCTTAGTTGCAAGGGCTTACCAGTGCCCCAGTGGTTGACCCCAAATATTCTAAATGGGTTTTCAAAAAAATCATGGAGCAATCAACATTGGTATAAGTAATCCCCCTTTAACAGGGTTCGAAGAGCAAATTAGCGTGGCGCCACATCAGAA
>NW_022170596.1:11655520-11670429 GCF_008802855.1 Photinus pyralis
TATATTATACAGTCTGAACTTTATCATTCTTCAGAATCTCCCCACAAAAAATGAAACTTACTGAACAGAACTGAAAATTACGTGGGCCAGTGGCGAATTTACCTATGGAATCTTATCGAGGGAAGTTAGGTCTTGAACGGGACAGATTTTTCATTCTCCCCATCTCGTCTCGTCTCATTCGTCGCTTTCCATATTGGCTTTTCTATTTCTACTTGTTAAGGCTAATATACAGGGTGTCCATTATGCATGGAGTATAGTCTCGGCGGTAATGGGTGAAAGTTGTTTAACATTTCATTTCCAATAATAGGGCATAATTCAGTTGTTTTTATTTCCGAAAACAAATGAGTAACGAAAAACAATTGAATTTTTTTTAATGGCAGCGCACCTTCTCATTAAGCTCTTTTGATAGTATAGATTTTTTTTTCGGTGATGTAACATGTTAGTACCCTAATACAAGAACATTTTTCAAAAACACTTACAATCACATCAATAACATTAATGTGGATATCCTACATCAAAATAAAAGAAATGAATGTGTACGTTTGTTACCATTTTATTGTTAACGTCATTTTGTCTTCAAGGTTTAATAGGAAACGTACACGTTTATTTGTTTCATTTTGATGTAGGAGTAGGATATCTAGATTAATGTTATCAATGTGATTATGAAAAGTTTTTTTGAAAAATTTTTCTATCATCGAAAAGAGAAACAAAATGTCTATCAAATGAGCCTAATGAAAAGGTGTACTGCCATTATAAAAATTTAATTATCTTTCGTTACTCATTTGTTTTCTGAAGTAAAGACAACTGAATGTTGAATGTTAAACAACTTTCATATAGGAAAATTTTGTATACTTTTCATACATAATGGGCACCTTGTATATTGAGTCATTATACCATAAGTATTTTATTAAAATGACTCAATTTCCAGGTTTGTAAAGAAAATGTTCCATAGGCCGATAAGAAAATTCTTACGATTTTGGACCAGTGGTTGGCGAGGTTTTCGAGTCCAGAGGCGGTTTCGATTCTCATACGACGGTTATTCCTAGTAAATTGCAAACAAATTAATTTTCACAAGGTAAAGTTTCTTTACTATATTTATCCTTGGTTACTTGCTTAGCATATTTAGTTAACTTTTGAAAGCGACCATTTCTAATTTTATGAATGATGTGCAAAGTTACGATTCTGAAACGAAATTTCAAATTTGACGTTAACAAACCATTCCTAACTTTAAATTTCGTTTTTGAAAACATTGAAACAAAATTGAAACGGAGCTTTGATTTTGAATTCAAAAGTTCATAATGTTAAGGTTGGGGGTTGCACAAAAAGGACTTCGGCCCATACGGAATTTCGGATTTTAAAAAAGACAATAATTGGAAGTGAGATTTGAGACTGGTTTAGATTTGTCAATTTATTTTTCAAATTATCTAGAATACAGGGTGCCCATTATGTATGGAATACAGTATATTATGTCGGTAAATATCGAATGTATAAAAAATGTTTCTATATGAAAGTTGTTTAACATTTTATTTCCCATAATAAGGCACCATTCAGTTGTTTTTATTTCAGAAAACAAATGAGTAACCAAAAACAATTGCATTTTTTTACTGGCAGTACCTACCCTTTTCATTCTTCTTATGTAAGCGGTTATTGCATTATTGACTATTATATAAGAGGCACTAATATTGAACTTTATTCTTATTTGAACCTTTTTCTGAGCTTGTTACCGGAATCATACTCTACCAGCTAACAGCTAAATTTCGAATCTGGCGGCATCTACGAGTATTTTTACTCGTAGGTCGGCATTGACTCTTTCAACGCGAATCTTCTTTTTAGCTCGACCGCCGAATCCCTCAATATTGTTAAAAAGTAACACTTAACGCCCAGATAAACAACGGAAATAAATTAGTATGTCAGTTTATGTCATTTTATAATGGATGGTATCAAACTCTCTCCTTCCGGCATTACGCAGGCAGGTTAGACGTACGTAACTATCTTCCGGGGCACACGAACTGGGTGCTCCAAATGCGAGTGTGATTTGCTTCATTTACTTGACTTCGGTTATCTCCGCATACTTGAATTAACGTCTATTTGGGGCACCAAGTTGGTGCGCCCCAGAAACCCCCCAGTGCACCTCTAACTGTTGTGAGTAGCGGTAGCGCCACTGGTTTTATAAAAAAGGTTTCGAATTTGAAGTTAGGGAACTTTCGCATCTTTAAACTTAAAACAGTCAAATTTGAAAATACCGAGAATGAAGGGTGTACGAGTATAAAAAACCTGTGCGGCAAACATTCGCAATTTTAAAGCCCAAATTTTAGAAATGGAGTGGTTAAAATTTTAAACCTGAATTTGAAATTCGCAGTCTTGAATTTGAATTTGAAAGTTAACTTTAGGGGTTGAAGGAATTCACAAAGAACATGACATTTGACAACTTTGAAACGAAGATACGTTACACTTCATTTGGAAAGCCGAAATTTCAAAATTCAGACTAAAACATTTCAAGCTGCGATCCTCAATCGAAGTTTGAAACTTGAAATTCTCAATAGGGGACGAACAGGGCTGATTTTTGAATGATTTTCCTGTATCCGAAAGTAAAACCTTCCGTTTGAGATATTTTTAAATTGATAATTATTATATTACTTGTATTGTGTAAATAAATAAAAAATGATATTTAGGGCCAATTATTCATGTTAAATTTATCGGATATAAAATCTCCTGTCAATAGATTTGTTTCCATGGAATATTTAATTGTCCTGTTACTGTTAGTTTACCTGAAACGTGAAAAGACTGGCTCTTGGGGGGTGGTAATTCTTGATACGGCTATGTATAATGGGTAACACCAATTAATTTAAGAATGCTCAGTATAATGCATAATTCCCAATGGCAAAAAATGACAAATTTAAATTCCCATTAAAAACCAAAAATTGTATAACGTAAAAGGCTCTGCAAGAAATGACTGCAAGATTTGACTTTTGGAAGATATTGACAGCTTAAAATTTGGTGAAAGGTACACGAAACATGACGAAACATATTTCCTCTTCCCATACTAAACCAAAGCACCTAAAGCTTTCAACTTCAAAGCCAGAGCTCCGGAGTCCGGAGGTCGGGTTTTAAAGAAGACCAATGGTAATTTTGCATCGAGAGTGGATAACGTACCCAGAAATAATGTTGAAAGTATTAATATCATTTGTACTAAGAAGGGGACCTCACCACCCTTTGTTTCATTAGATTACAAGAGGCGAATGCTAGCATCAGGCAAATCGCAAAACGTTATACAGAGGGTTAACTGAGTTTTGCTTTTACTCGACTGTGCCAACTTTTTAATAAAAATCAACCTGTACAGCAATTGACAAAGAGAAGAATTTCTTCAATGGCCTTAGTGTAATCGTACTAGGCACGTGTAACTATGAATGCCACCAATGTACAAAACTAAAATCTCATATAGTCAGACCCACCATGCATAAAGCGGATCAGGGGCGATGACCGACATCGTCATTATAAACGGGGGTTATTACATACTCTTACATAACGTTACAGTATCGCCTTCTCGCTTCCCTCAATTACGTCCATTCTTACGCGAACAGAAGACAAAACCAGCATTCATTTCGAAGATTCACCTGAAGTCACGCAACCATCTATGACAGCAACAGCGGGTTGATCCCTTTTTTTCTATTATACTATGAGAATCTTTTATTCCAAATTTTAGAAGTGATACTACATAGATTTCAATGACCCCAAGATACCATCGTAGAATAGAGAATTATTGCTCTCGAAAACATGATAACGCACAAATTAAGTATTACGTTTACCATTGGATGCAATTAATCAAATTTGACTTAAATTAGTGGACTGAAAATGCAAATATATTTGTTGAAATTCCATAAACTACATCAGACATCTACGGGCCCGAGGGCGGCATCTACTCCACTTTTTTGGTGACATGCCTGCAACTTTCTCGACTGCAATACATTTTCGCCGGGTTCGATTTAAATCCCTGCCTCACGCATTAAGGCTTAATTTGTGAAATTCGTTTAATACGTTTAAGTCATTACAACATTTCTTGTTCAATGTGACCCTCCATTGGCAATAAGCGTACAACTGATGGAGATAGAAAATCACATCTTTCTCTAGGAGGGTAGCAACAGATTCCATATTTCCATTTATTTATTATTTATTATTTGTGTTGACTCCAATTAGGAAAAACGGGAACGCGGTGAATGATTTGTTCATTGAAAAGGGAAAATAATATTTCGCTTATAACAGAAAAAATAAATTAAAGTCGATCCGAATGGGAGAGGATGTAATGGGATGTAAGGGTTGAAAATGGTGACACGCGTTTTCCAAGGTAACTGAAGCTCCTATCAAGAAAAGTACATTTTTTGGAACACATTATTTTTACATTTTATTTTAAGTTCTCGGCTGCAACCTAAAATATGCCCATGTTTAAAAAACGGTTAAAAAAAAAATGTCAGGACATTTTCTGACTTTTTTATTGTAATATCTACTTTCAGATGATGTGATCAACAATTATTATTTCCATTAAAAGAGTTGGCCAGAAAATTGAAAAAAACTGAATAAAAAACTTGGATTTCAAAAGATTTGTTTCTTTATAGCTCTTTAAAGATTTTAATTGTTTATTAAAAATGGCAAATCGTTTAAGAATGGAGTGTTGCAGAAGATATGCTAAATTAATAATATAATAAGTAATTTAAAAAAACCTACTTAATACAGTATGTAATTTTTTGCGAGTTATATAAAAAACTAAAGTTGAATATGATTTTTTTTGTATTGAAAATCTCTCAACGATGTCTTAACGCGGAATGTCACAGCATTTACTTCTATGTATCTGGACCGGGTGTTTCAGGGGACAAATTTCCTACTAAGACAATTTTCTTCTTCCAAAGTAAGTCATTAGGTACTTCCACCTTTCCCTTGCTTATCTGACGGTTAATTACCATGGAAACAAATGTAGGTACTCACATTGGAGGTTGCATTCATCTATCAGTTAAAACTAACATGATACATCGGCCATAATAAATTTGATTATTCATTGAGTAAAAGGTCAAAAACGTTGCAAGATTATCCTATTGCCCTAGCCGGCGAATTAATTAGGCAACTCGTTCACTAACGCATAACTGAGTTAGTAACTGCTACTTTTGCTAGTTTTCTCGCATTGCCGGTATGTGAGATACCTACTTAGCCATAGGGAATTAAGGCAATTTCATGTTTTCTTGAGAAACTAAATAACAATCAATGCATAATTTATTACAAAAGCATCGCTTTATACAGCTAACATCGGGAATTTTTCTATGACTTTCCCTTAAATTTTTTTAATGAGTTATTGCCATAATTAAGTAGGTACACATTGCATGGAACGTAAATATTATAGGTCAAAACTCAAAAGTCATCAAGGTTCTATTCTGATATCGTTACGATTCAAATCAATAATTAGATATGTAAATGATTAATATCGGAATTCCCAAATTGACGAACAATTCGGGTCAATTAAGTCTCTTGTAATATGTACAAGTATAAGTGCCGTTTTTAGGAAAATTTAGTGAAACCGTTTTTTATGGCAAATTTTCGCTACCAGTTTATGAAAATTACTGAAAAAATGTATTTCAATTTAACTAAATACAAATCAAGCAAAAAATAGACAAGTGTCGTCGCGGAGTAGTTTTAATGGGAAATTTGGTTCTCTAAATCGGCTATACATTTTTCGCTACATATTTCAGCTCGCCCTGAGTTTCGAAACAAATGCGGGATCGTGATTTCCATAAGAAAACTGTACTGGTACAAGTGCGATTGACTGAGCCTGTTTCCCGCCTTGCATGGACAATAATCTGGATTATCTTTCTGCTTAGATATAAGATATAAAGATAGAGGGTTCATACACCTCTTTATTATTTTACACCTTGGTTGTACGACTATAGTTCAATCATAGTTCACTTGATTGACAAAATTAAGAAACTTGATTTTGCAATTTTAACCAACTTAATAAAATCGTTATCCAGTTAGTGAACTAAACTGCAGCCAGTTCCCACAGAAACAGGTGCATTGGTATAGTTGGCCGCATTTATCAAAATCAATATCACTATTTATGTTGTTTACAATACTGTCAGTTGTTATTATTGAATTATTATTGTGTGAATATCAGTATTCAAGATAATTCAATTTAATTGGAAAATGCATAATTTTACTCATAATGAAAATGTGTACATTTTAACAAAAATATACCTTTGCCGCAGTTAAAATGCCTCAGAAGAAATATCCTAATAGAGAAGTACCGTCACATAGATATTTTCGAAGATTAAAAGCCAGATTTCATGGTAATACAACTGCATTTAATGAGAAAAAAACCAAGAACAACACTAAATAATGATATTGAAATAGATATTGTAGGAAGAGTACCTTACATAACATTTTAAAAAGGAATAAATACAGAATACAGAGCGTTTAAACTTAAAAAACTTAACATCTAGGTACATCTGGTACATCTTGGGACTTGTAGACCATAAAAGATGCCTTGAGTTTTGTTATTTGTTTCTTCTGAAGTTTTACACATAATTTTTTCTGAAACTACAATCAAAATTGAAAATTATGGTAATAATAATGAAGTTTGACACATAACAATCTATCTAGATACGGGTATGTTTCAATTTTAATTGTCACTAAAGATTAACGCAGCAATTGATTTTTACTTTCCTTACTAAAGAAGAAAATACATTTTCTTCGCCCTTTTTAGAGACGAAAGTAGTCATAAAAAAAGTGGTTACAAATTTTGCGCTGTTCACATTTACGACTTCGAAACTGGGGTTGTTCTATTCATTCAACCATCAAACACCAAAAGATTAAAGTAGGTAGTTAGGTATACAATTTGGCTACTGGCAAAAGGAAAAATAAACTAAAACCCCTTGATTGTAGATATTGTGAACTGTTCCTTTTGGGTCTTTGGTGCATTTGGTTTACACTCCATTTTTTTAACTTTAGGTATACCAATTTTCTGTACACTTGGTAGATGAAAGTATCAATGTTGATTGCATTCCACACCTCCATTGCTTCATCAAATTGGTAAATGCAAGCCTCTTTGTCCTTAAATGAGAGAATCTGGGAGACAAGAGGTTGCACGCCCTTAGCAGAAGCAATGAAAATAATTTGCAAATTACGTTTTTTTTTAAATCTGCAGAGTAAGTGACGCAACATATCGTTTCCTGTGTAACGCCAATGTCGCCTGTCGCCACTCGGCCTGTTGCGGCGCCTCAATTTCGTTGCTTTTCTCACGTAGTAAAAATACTTACATTCAAATTAGAAGCAATATGATCTCGTTTTGATTGGATTAAGACGCATATAAGCTTTACGTAAATATTAGATTAAATTAAATTCTTTTAATGAACCTCCCTACCCCCATATACGAGATTTGGTAATTCTAGTTAGTTTCCAATATTGCAATATAGAACTTTGTTTGTAGTCTTCCTCGATAAATTGTAGAAATCGTTGGAGATTCTAACAGTCCACCACGCCAATATCCGTTTTGAAAAGATAGGAACTTTCAGGCAACTTCCATTTATGTTAAAAGTGAATTTCTACAAAATCCTCACTTGTTCTAAAATTGATCATTCGACTAGGAATCACCGCACTTGGCTTGGCATGGTATATTAATTGCTATAGTTTTATAGTACATCCGGAACTGTAGCAATAAATGGCTTAGGTACATATTGTTAAATGCCTTTCCTTAACATGTAGAAACACAGCTAGGTACCTACTATTTTGGGCTATTCTATCCTCATTCCAACATTTCAAACTTCCATTCGTTTTCCTAATTGATTAAAAAATCAAAATCGTTGAATTAAATTCATTCTTAAGGAATTCGATAATGATTACTAAAGATCGTGACACAATACCTACGCTTAGGTACGCTAGTTATAATAAAAATATGCATTTCATGTCTCTTAATCTTTTTTGTGAGATCTACGTATAATTTCTAGTTTAACTTTTTTTTTGCTGGTACTTTATCTCGTTTGGCAGTATAGAACCTTGAAGGGACCGTGAAAAAGCCACTATTTATGAGGGTCTATTTTTTAACTGGAGTAATGAACACCACGTTCTGTAAAATTGAATTTTGAATGTATTGAAAATAAAGTGTTTTATATAACAGTAGGTAGGCTCGTTTCAGGGACGAGATCTTAGCACCGAAAATATAGAGGGTGATTCAAAATGGAATGCAAAGGTTTTAAGGGCGTATTTACCACCCAAAAGTAAGAACATTTCTTCATATAATCGGTTGTTGGTTTCGTTTTCTAGAGACAGAGTGTAAACGATTTTTCCACATCATCCAACTCTACTCTTTTTGTATTGGATTCGAAGCACAATAAAATTAGTAAAAAAATAGTCGAAAACAGCTTCATTTTGAGTATTCTGTGTAGCTATTCTATCTAGTAGACAACAAAATGTGGCATAAAAATAACACAATCAACAGGGAAGTGAAAATAACCACACACGCCTATACTTTTGTGTATTGCGATCTTCTCATATAACTACACTTGCTTTAAACCCTAAATGGACGCTTTTCATTCAGATGAATTGGACAGCCGTCGTAGTGTTATAAATTCTTGCTACCCCCAAAGCATAAGTTGTTATTTGACTAAGATCTGGGTCCCTTAGGCATACTGGGGTACTTATAACCTAGCGATAATCTTGAAGGGTGAACTATATTTCGCGAATTTTCTGTTTGAAGATTCTTAATTTAATTTTAGTAAAATATTTATAATGCAAAAATAATTTGTTTTTAGCCCCCCCCCCCCCACACACACACACAAATCAAAGATCAGACTTGTTAATGCAGCATTACGGTATTTTAAATATCCAAAGTTAATTTTTTCGGCATCTAATGTAAAAAACAAAATTATTTTTTGTACATCATTACAAAACTAAACTCCTTAATAACGTAGAAAGGATGCGATTTTATGCATCAGATTATGTATTTTCTTAGTGTTTCAAAATATTACTAATGGTTCTTTTGGATCGAAGGACAGTGAAACCGAATGCAAGCACACGGGTGCGTATGACTCTCTACATTACATTATAGTTTATTTTATTTAATGTGTGATCAAATTAATTTCTACTACAATAATTCAAAATTTGTTACTTATGAAATGTATGTACGTGGGTTGAGTTTATAAAATGTCTGCGAAGCATAAATACTAGGTAAACCAGGAGGTAAACTACCTAATTTACTAATATATTATAATATATTATAATATAATATTGCATTTTCAGTGCATTTTCTTGATGAATTTTCCAATTGGGAAAGGGGGAGAGGCCAATTTCCTTAGAAACTTGCGCTTTTAGTTTAGTACATTTGTTATGATTTTTGCGGTTTTTTGCATTCGCTTGTTTCTTGTCACTTGTGAACATTTGCAACTACTTTTACCAAAGTATGAGCAGAAATCATTCGCACGGATCCGTAGACCAGGAGACCTTAATACTTGTTTAAATCCTGTATTAGATAGATAGATCTTTATTGTGTGGAACGTGTCTGTGCACATACACTCGTCAACAATTAATAAAAATAATACCTATAATAAGTAGGTATATAGAAACATGCCAATTAGAATTACAGATATAAAAATATAAATGTAGGTACATATAAAACGACATTACATTAAAAAGACAAAAAATCACAAAAACATAAACAAATTTGTTAAATAGATTTGCACTCACGGACGAATTCATCAATAAAATAGAACGCATTTTCAATGAGGTAATTTTTGATTTTTTTTTCTTGAAGGGCACAAGTGACAAACATGTCTCCTCCACGTCTGCTATTTTCTTTACATGATTACCCCCGTTGGCGGCTGGACCCTATGTTTTCGAGGTATAGTAGCCAGGGATTTGTGTTTCTGTCATTGACTTCGATCCCTATTCAGAAAACTCGCCCCCACGTAAATTTGCTTCCAAAAATCCACCTCTAAAATAATATATGCCTCCCTACGCGGAAGACTCGCTTCAAAGAATTACTTGTAACAAAACTCGCTCCGGTTAACTCGCACCAAAAAATCCGTCCCTGAAATATCCGGCATTAAAAAAATTTACTATGAAAATTATAATCTTAAATCGTAGATTCGTAGCCAGTTTTGTTTGATTCATTTTGAAATTATGATAGTAGCCTCTTCTGTGACAAATTGACCCTTTTAAAAATCTCCAACAAGTGTTTTTTTTTGGGTCTGAAAAATGTAACTTTGGGTATCGCCTACAAGCGCGTTTACTGAATCGAATTATCCTGCATGAAATTCTTTCCGGGTAGAATTTTAAAGAGGTCGGAATTCTCATGGTGCGAACATTCCGGAGGTAAATTTTTCACACTTACCCCTAATCATTACATTACATCCTATATGCTCTGCAGTGTTTCTCAACCTTTTTTTACTGGTGGCCTACTTGTGAATATTATTTATCTCTGTGGCCCCCCACCGCGTTACACACGGGGTATGGAATACCCCCTGAAGGGGGGGGTCATATCCCGAGAATTTTTTGAAATTTTAGTAGCTTTATACGTGTTTTTTAGACTCATTTACGTCTTTCTCAGACTGCACAAAAATGTAGGTATACATGTATAGGCCATTAAATGTGGCATTTCAATATTTTAACAGAGATTAGATCAAAATTAATTTGAGTTATTTTTTAGTTATCAAGAAACCATTTTCAAGCTCATTTTGTTTTGACGCCGAAATTTTTTTTAAAAATGCCTCTTTGAAAGTGTAGAAAAACTAATCTCTACAGAAAAATAATATCGCGTCTATCAATTTGATTCTGCGTTTGCTATTTATAAACATTTAAATGTAAAGTTGTGATTAGGATTTATTGCTTTCTAGGAAAGGTACTCTCAGTTAACACAAACAAGGATAAGGGGTTATTGTGGTATAATTTTTGTACTGACCAATTTTGGTATATTTATTTCATTTTAATATTTCAGTAAGATATTGTGGCCCACTAGAAAAGTTTCCGTGGCCTACCAATATTCTGTCTCTCGTTTGTGGTCCCCAATAAATACGTCATAGGGGGCCTTATGGCGTTGGGAAATACTGCTCTATAGGTTTAGAGATTTACTGTAGAGCCAAAACAGTGTACCTACCTAACACTTAACAGTATACACTAAAGTGCGCGTTTTAACCCCGAGGGTGCAGTTGTGCTAGAAACAAAGTTTGTCGAAGGATTAGGATGCACTTTAGTCCTATGGTGTATACACGTGCTCCGTGCACTAAAGAACTATTTCGTTATTTATTGGCGGGATTAAAATGTCTTCTTTCGTCCTGGGGAGAGGAACGTAAATGAGCGACGAAAAATTACAGTCAATCACAATTTAATAATTATTCAAATCGTACCTACATGCTGATTCTTAGACCATACTTTGTATTGTAGTCTAACCAACGCTGTACATATTTTTGAATGTGGGGAGCAGTAGGTACCTACCCATTAAGTTCTTCAGCGGATTTTTGCATTTATTTGTGCACAACCCATTTGTACAAAAACGGTTGGGAATTTTGCAAATCTGTTTTGATATCTGAGTCTGTTTGGAAAAGTAAAGCGATGTATATACCCTACTAAAATAATTGAATTTTGGATATATAAATATCTGATTTTCATTGGCTTTGCCCTTGTCTTCTTATCAAATTTTTGAAGTGCTTGTTTTATTGTAGTGTTGCTTGCTTTAATCTATATAATACTTTATTAATTTTGCAGATTATGTTCTTCATTCGGAAAGCTTCTGTAAATTTCTCTGTCTACTTGACGACTTCTCTATAAAGAAATGCTGTTTTGATGTCACTGCCGGCCTTGTATGAAGGATCTGGATTACCCTTAACATAACACATGACGTATTTGCGTATAGGGTATAGGTATTTCACCACCAAAATCCGCTCCTTTAAAACTTAATTGCTATAATTTCATTAATTCTATAAGTATAGGTACTTATTTGAAAGATCTGATATTTCTATGTCCCCAATAGAATTACGCCCTGTGCAAGGTGCACACATTGCTCATCTCTCATTAGGGCACTGTGAAAAGATTATTCTTGCTATTAAGGACTCTAGAAGACTAGACAAAACTAGGAGAACCTTTAACACTGTTAATGCCTAATAAATCAGGACCTTAGCTTCGAACTATTTTACAGGGTCTACAACACTTTAGAAGACTGAAAGTGCTCTTAAACTTGAATGTAAACGAGGTCCTAGATATTTTCAAATCTAAAACCTAAAAATGCTCCATCTTCGGTGTCGCATTTTTATTAGTTGACAGTTTTTCTAATTGCTAGGCAACAGATTTTCATTACCTTAACAACCCAAATTTACTCGGTAAAATACAAACCTCTTGTGCAATTATAAGTAAAAAAATTTGTAGTTATTTGAAACTGAAAAAAGTGTAAGTACTTTCCTCAAGCCTCGTTAAAATAAAATCATTTTTGTGGAAATGAAAAATAAAAAACGGAAAAAAAGGTTTTCCGCAATTTTTCTCTGTTATTTTGGGGAAAGAGTGACGAAAAAATCAAAATTGCGTGAAAATGGCCATAATACGATTTTCGCCCCTTTTCACTATCTATACAAATGTCCTACTCAGAGTGGGCACCAGAGTACCAATCTCCGTATGAGTCCGTAGGTAACCAATCTTGTGGCGGGCGATCAAAAATTAAATGAGTTGCTGTCGAGTCGCCTTTGGAAGTGCAAGTTAAGTACGATCAAAGGGATATAGTCTTTGGTACGATTTCCCATGGAAACAAAAATTCCAAATGTGACTCGTCAGCAACTCATTTTTGATCACTCCACCCTAGCGAGAAACTCGATTGATCCTTAAAAACACCATCAACCAATTTGTTTTTTTGAAAATGTATAGCTTAGCCTGCTTGGATTTTTTGAGTTCAATGGGTTGATTAACCAAGATCTAACGTGACCTATTGCGTTGCCAAGTCTAAATACATGATATGATTGGATGGTCATCAACTTGACGTGATAGTGCTATACTGTGAGAATTCGAGCTTTGCTGACACGGCGGAAAGTATCTTTTACGGTATCTGATGAAATAAGAAATAGACAGAGGAGGTAGGTCGGTGCCTCGCGTAAAAAGAAGCCGAAGACAAAGCGTGACGAGCAATACCTAATGAAAACATTTTGAATCATACGCTACCTGTTGCGCACGATCAAGTTGGCGCGTTCGTCAATGGGGGTTTGCGATTGACAACAAAAAAATCAAGGCGCACATGTTTAATTAGTATTCATTATCAGCGATTAAAGGCGAAGCGCGTCGTTGCTTAGTTTCTTATTTAATCGCCGGGTAATTTTCTTAATTGTCTTTTAAATATATTCAATAATTAACGCTAATGATTTACCCTATTTTTGTTTGCTTTCTAATCATTGGGCAGGCCAACACCCCTATACAATAAATATATCACGCTCGCTATACGGGTAGGATTCCTTTAAAAAGTGTTACAAGAAGTCAAAAAGTCGTGCTCTTTTTAAGGGGGGTCAACCACCCCACGTTAAACTTGCACGTGTCGAATCCCCGTTCAATGCAACGGACCTGTTCGATGATCAAATTCAAATCACAAACACACCCATCTCGATTTAACTGGACCGCTGTTTGAGCCCTCAATGTGAGAGCTCGTTCCAGCTAACCAGACCGATCTTAAATTAGCCCCGTTGTCTGAGTTAGGTCGAGTAAATGGTTGGTCTTCTAGACATCCACAATGCTCAAGGTCATTATAGTCGTAGTGGTGGTATTACGAGTCCGAGTTGCGCGGGGATCGAGTTGGATTTAGTTACTCGAAGGGTGCGCACCACTTACTTTTCTCCCTCAGTCGAAGGAACCCCTTTAAACGGGGATATGTTGTTACAAGATTCACTTCCTGGTTAGTGGTGGTGATTAGTGGGTGTCCGAGAAGAGGACAAATGTGAGTTAACGGGTATAAGTAGTTTACTCGTGGATTACAAGGACAACTTATTGCGTAAGTATTTAACTTTATTAGCGTTTTGCGCACACCCTCTTTTATATGGCGCATGACATAAGATCTATGTTTAAAATTTTAAGGCGATCTGTGTTACATATGTCGTAAAAAACCTTGGCATGTCCGCGTTAATTAAATTTTACACCTAATTTATTTTAAATCGTCTTGTATTCGAGGGCAGCGCTGGGCCGGGGGAAAAATGTTGATATAACGGAGCTTTTATTACATATCCGTGCAAAGAAGGGACGGCGAGAAACATGCGCGCTATTTCTTTATTGTTATCCTCTTATCAGTTATCAATTTATACAAACACGGCCTGTTTAAAGGCGATCCTGGGGATTCTTACAATTTAAATCTCGGCGCCCATACTTTAGCAACCCCGAACTACCCCGAATAAATCCGAAGCGGGTTAGAGATGGTAGATTGCTGACATGGCGCGTTGAGTGTAGTGGTGTAAAATTGTCCTGTGCAAGGATTCAACCCTTTTGGATAAGTGGCAACGTCTTAAAATAGGTTAGACATTTACATTAATTTTAGTAATAAGCACGCGTTCGGGTTTGCAATTAATGCAGAAAGTAGACCGCCTTTTTTACCCCTCGCGTTTAAATCAATATATTTCTATAAATCAATACTGAAACCCCCATCGTTCTGCCCGCAGTTTTTGCAAATGACGACCCAGCCTAAAACCCGCTTAAAATTCGTTCGTTCGCATTTTTAGTTCACCTAACGTGCCATGAAAGGGTTGCGTAAACTGCGACTTCATGATATCACACAGTAGGCGGGGTGTTGTGTGGACTAGCGATAACTTCGCTTTAAAATGGCGGAGGGCTGTGCTCATTTCGTACGCGAAAGGGGTTGACTTGGAAAACGCAAATTTTATTTAAACAACAACAAATTACGGTTTGTTATTATCTCCGTCTTT
>NW_022170596.1:11670529-11726103 GCF_008802855.1 Photinus pyralis
TCCCCCCCCCTCTCACTCGTATTGTTGGCTCTAGAAGTGTTCATGCCCGCATAGATTTCACCCAATTTTTACTTACGTACTCGACGAGTTCCAGTGATGAAACGACCCCAACAAAACCTAAGCGTTCACTCTCTTGCCAACGTATAGCAGAAACGCCGTCTCTCATCCTTAGTCGTAACAGTTTTTAGAACCGGTAACGCTGTAGCGTTTTAACTTATCGCCTTGAACAATCGGTTCTTATCTTAACGCGCTTCATTTTCTCGTTTTCTCGTTTTCTTTCCTAAAGCACCTAAAGCGACCACCTCTCACACGTCTCATCCCTAGCGATTTCAAACCGCCGAAGTTGTACGCCGGTACGGATATTTTAAAATTCATAAGCAATGAATCCCTCTTCGCCCACCCTCAACTCGCCCACCTACAAGCTCGCCAAGTATCTTCCCATTTACTTGAAGGATTTCACAAGTTGCACGTTATCTCACATTCTGAACTCCGGGCATTTCATTCAACGCATCTCTGATTTGATTCCCCAAGATCTTCTGGTCGGCTTCGATGTCCCTATGTAACTGTAGGATTCTGGTGTGTTGAGGATCATGAGCGTCCTCAGTGAGTACAGGTGAGAATAGTCGCTTCACTTTTTAGTATTTTGGCTATTGCAGGAGTTCTAAAGACATTGAATATAAAATGATATCCCCCCCCCCCATTCTGTTTCAGTGTTTTCGTATTTTTAATGGTTTCGTCGAGATCCTCCCCTGAGCACATAGGATGATATCGATGATTTAATTACAAGTTCAAGCTGGAGTGTTAGGATAAAATTTGGATCGCGCGGTCTCAAAGCAAGGACTACCATTACAGTGGTATCTGCTAGCAACAAATTGGGTTCTAGGTTAGTGCCTGCTATTACGAGATGCGAAATGTGTGTGTGAGTCAAAGGTCTGGCCATCAATGACGAAGGGGGGGGGGCGTAACGAGCCCATTTGGATTGGTTCCAAAATTACCTTTCCCTACGATGTAGTACTGCAATGGTACTTTTTGATAAATCCAATACGAAATAAGATACAACCCATTCAAGCTTTTAAAGTGCCACCCTGTATTTCCTACAAGTTAGTCAGAGAATTTGCACACAAATGTTTATTGTTATTCATTATAAGGCTGAGTGAATTTATCCGATCAATGTCTATATTTGGACACATATGCAGTATGTCCCGAGAAAAGGTTCATTATATTTGTAATCGACAATTTTTTTCATAAATAGTAATTCTTTATAAAGAATCCGACTTGTTCCAAACCTCTAAATGCACCATTAAATTAAAATGCAGGGTTTTTCAAACAAAAACCTGTTTGATAACATCAGAATTTTGACTTTGTCGAAATATTGACAGGTAAAATCAAGTAAGTACGAGAAACATTTTCTGATGTAAACTTAAAAATCGTACACAATGTTATACATTTGTCAATAATCAAAGCTGACATGATTTTTATCTGTCAATTTTGGATTTTTGATTGACTTGAAATCTGAATGTTGCAAGACAGGTTTTTTTCAATTCATTCGAATCCCCCGCATTTTAAGGAAAGGCTAAATGGTGCTTCTAGAGTTTTAGAACAAACGGGACTTAAAAAATTGTACGTTTCTCGAACAATTAAAAAATATGGTCTATATTATTTATAGATATAGTGAACCTCATCTCGGGACACACTATATTATGTGTGCCAGCACAGAGAATATGCAATATCAAGAATGATTTAGAAGGTAACAATATATTGCAATGCTACACCTACCACAGATAAAAAGGGCAGACAATAATAATATTGTTGTTCGACTTCCTTCTGTAAATTTATAGCTGTATCGCGTCAGTTTCTGATGATTTAAAACGCTTATGGTGAGGATTCTGGCTGAGCAAAACAAGCTCTGATGCCTGCTTGCCGGCTAATGGCTTTTCTAAACGTGGGGCTGAGAAAGGAAGACGAAGTTCATTGAACGAGTAAAGATGGCCGTAGATACGAATAGCCACCATTTTGCAGGCGTATTCTGTAAAATTTTAAAAAAGTAGGGATTACAAGAGAGGTTTTCGGAAAGCGTTATGCGGATATCCGCGAAATATTACGGTCGAATTCATAGACCGAAAAAGCGTGAGGTGCGAGATCCGAAATAAGTTACACCGAACTTTGCCTGCGGTCACTTGGTTTCTTTAAAATGATAGTTAAGCGATTCGTTCACCATGAATTTTGGTGGCGCTTCGCCTTGTGAACGCACCCATTGTTACCGTTGCTATTTTTTATCGGATGCACAGACTCGGGGAGCTCAGTTCTACACGGGGAAAAATGAAAACTACATTAATTTATCGTAAGTAAAACATTTATTTATAATTGCGCACCTCCCTCCTGCCATATACAATTGCAATTGTCCTAGAAGGGTAGACTAAAAGAAGTACGTTTTATTGTTTGGACAGTTGCCGGTCAGATAAAAGTGCATTTTTGGCCAAACCTCAAAAGGTCTGCAAGGATGCAATAGCCCCATTACGTTATCTTAATAACTTAAGTTGTGCATTTTCCATCACCAAGGCGGCGAACTCCTCTGTACTGTTGACAATCGCTCAAACCTTCGGTAGAAGGTTCTACCAGCTAATCTCATACAAAATGATACTATGAAATCTACTTGTATACCTTTTGCATCGCTTGGTGCACTTATAGTAATATTTTTTTAACAAGATCATTTAAAAAAAAGTAATATCCCCCTTATTAATTAACTGGCGCCCATACCAAATGCATTCGCATTAGTTCTTATCACATAGACAGGGCATAAGGGTTTTTTGTAATAATAATAACTAAAATATGTTAACAACGCACTAGAACGCCATGTGATTTCATTGTTCTATACAATTTTCTCTTCTTTTACTCCTATTAGACACTGTAAGTAACGATACAAGCTCACCATTTGGTTTACCCGTGATGTATCCATTCAAAATTTCAGAAGCAACCTCACAAATTTCCCTCCACCCATAGTCAATATCTCTGATTTCGGTCAACCTGCTGCACACTACGAATCTGACAACGTAATTTCCTTGAAAGTAGCAAGGAATTACGTAAATGTTCTTGCGTTGCGTCAACTTATCCACGAGAGTCTGTGTAAGTCGATCCCCCGCTTTCATTCTAAAGCAGACTAGTCCCATGGAGCTGCAGGCGAACTCAAATCGCGAATCATCTTTCACCAGCTTTTCAAAGTAATGGGCAAGCTCAATTTGTGAGCGTATATGTTTTTGAATGCCTTCAACGCCGTAACTGCGCAAAACGAACCACAGCTTTAACGCGCGAAATCGCCTCCCCAACGAAATCTGCCAGTGACGATAATCGGGAGCTACTCCTTCGTGTTCGTGTTGCAAGTAAATTCGGTCAACATTAAAAGCCTCCACTAAGTGCCTCGAGTTTCTCACCCACATTGCCGAACAGTCGGAATTGACCATCATCCATTTGTGCGGATTGAAGTCGAAGGAATCCGCATATTCCACTCCTCGCATTAGGTAGCGATATTCGGGACAGACGAACGCTGAACCGGCGTACGCCGCATCAATGTGCAGCCATAACTTCTCTCTTCTACACACAGGACCCAACTCCTCCAAGTTATCAAACGCACACGTACCCGTCGTGCCCAACGTGGCAACCACGTAACACGGAATTAACCCCGCATTTTTGTCGTTACTGATCGCCTCCTCCAAAGTTTCCTTGCGTAGACAGCCGTTTTGGTCCGTTGGTAACAGTCGCATCGGCATAGAACCCAACATCCCGGCCTTTTCCACCGACGAATTCGCCTGGTCCGAAGTGTAAGCTACGAGTTTCGCTTTTATTAGACCTTCGTCGAGTTGGGGATGTACGTTCTTAATGTTTCGCACCATCCTTTCCTTTGCGGTTAATAGCGCTATGAAGGTAGATTCGCTTGCTGAACCCTGTAGGCATAAGGCGAATTAATTGCTTTTGCATACAAAAAGTAGAAATCTGCGGAAGTTATTTGAAAAACTATCTACTCCGAACCTTGGAATACGTCTAGATATATAGTATAGTCTAGCGCAGGCGTGGGCAACCCACGTCCCGCGGGCCAGATCCGGCCCGCCGATCAGTTTTGTCCGGCCCGCTAATATAATTCATAGTTAATACTTCATAGGGCCCACAAGTTTCAAATTCTAATTTATTAATTAATTAATATGATTATGTTACACGTGCAGCATCTAGTGGACGCGATCCGAAGCTTCCAAGACGTTTGAAAGCCTAGTTAAAGATGCATTTATTGTTTCAGAGATATCGCCAGGCATTTTCCAGAATTTTCCTCGCGATAATACCGGGTGGGGCAATACAACGACACGTGATTTAGGGATTAAGAATCTTAAGAGCATAAATGAAAATTTGGATACAAACTGAATATGGGGATTTATTATCCACATCTGGCAAATTTTGTTTGCAAAATCGTGTCAATTTTCAGGAGTACTTATTGATTTTTTTTAAAATAATTTTTACGAAAGCAAAAAATAGATGAAGACCAAAAAGAAATAGATACTTAGATATTGATTTCTTTAAACATACTTTTATTTGGATTTTCAAGTGTGGCCCGTGGCGCACATAAAAAATTTTATTTTGGCCCCTTGGAAAAAAAGGTTGCCCACGCCTGGTCTAGCGTATCTGCTAAAAGCTTTAGCGAGGTTCTTCAAGATTAGATAGCAAAGGACGAAAGTGGTCTTTTATTGTGCCCCAAGGGGTCAAAATTTATAAATTTCTCAATAATGGTAGACTCTGGCACACGTGGTTTTTAGCACATTTGTAAAAAAGTAGTTTTTAATCTCATTTTGGTCGGTCCCGTAGAGAAACGCTTATAAAAAGACGAGGAGTGTACATGTACCTACCGGGGCCGTGTAATTAACAACTTTAGGGATTGGCCTACATGATATATGTGGGGTCAGCGACATCTGGGAGCCATTCCCGAGCGTGATATAGTAACGTGGTGATTTTTCAGTTTTTTTCTATTTTCTTCTACCGTTTTGGTCCGATTGTTTTCATATTGGTGTCGTCGGAAAGATCTTATTCCTAAAACATTCTTAGAGATTAACTCTCTTTCTCGTGTCACCAATAGAAAGAAGCTCGAGCTATGAGGCGTGCATAAAAAATTGAGTACTATATGTTGTGGAGGATTTTTAGCCACCAAAGTGCGAATTCAAGTGAACGGGACGTCGGAAGTGGCTACCGACAAATGTGGTAGGTAGCCCCCGACAAAATGTTACTGAAGATGGAGTCAAAATTGACGTGACGAAGATATGAAATTTTCCCCAGGTGCCCAAGCGGAGTAACGCAGTTACCCCACTTAAAATTTTGAGTTTTTATGGGTTTATGACCCAAAAATTGTTGTACCTAAATACTATTGTTTATGAAATAAAAGTAAATGTAGTATTGCATACTTTGCCAACAAAAGGAGCATTTATAAACTTAAAAACTATACTCTGACATACGAGTATTAAATTACACAAGTATAAATAGTGAATAACTCTTGTGCAGATAAAGCGCATTTTTTTAAAACCGAAATAGCTTAGTAAATAATTGGGTTACTATAAGGTAATAGCACCCTCCTCCGATGCTTTTGGTATATGAGGAATTATAAATAATAATATAATAAATTAATTCCTTTTGTTGAGAGTACCCTGAAGAATTAGAGTTAATTTCTGCCCCTCTCTCCCTCTCATTTGGATAAGTAGCAATGGAGAATTTGGGTAATTGGTAGAAATCAGACCCTTTCGTTGAGATTTTTAATTAGAATACATTGAAAGATAAAACTAATCCCCCCCTCGCCACCCCATGATCCCAAAGAAATAGAACCCAATTCCGTTCGATTAGATCGATTTCGGCAAGTTCCGATTCGCTCTAGCTCCGCACAATTTTATTAAATAGGAGACCAAGCGGGGTATCTCGTTCACACCATTATTATCTTTAATAATACGAGCGCGTATGTTGATATTTATCCCTTCGATATCGGTATTAAGACTCAGACTAAACACAATTCAATTTCAATTCCAAAATTTCTTTTTTACCATCATTTGATGATGATTCAGAAATGTTTCAGAATTGTTTTGTTCGTGTATGACATTTTCCAATGGTGCGGTTGTGAGTATGTCGTTAAAACTGCGACTCAATATGCGGATCACCGCGCAGCACGTGTCGCGCGTACAGGTCTTGACTCGGTATCACGTCACCTCACACGTGCTATACGTGTCTCAATTTGCGCCGAAGCTAAGTACTGGAAGTACTTTGGAAAAAACTTTTTCTGCAGTTCAAAAAGAGGACCAACAAAATTGATTTTAAAAATGTTGATATTTACTGAAGAAAAGAATTAGCTGGGTTAGTATACTCGCAGCCCTCAATAAATCCTATAGGTTACAAAAACATGTGATCTGCTGTGTCGTGTCACTCTCACTATACGTATGTCAATTTGCGCGTATCTTTACACATTCCCGTTCATTTAGTCGTTGGTCTTGTTAACTTTTAATATACAAAGGTAAAATAAAACGCCTATAAGTCACAATAATGTAGCGAATTTTCTAGAACATTCTCAAGGTGCGGTACTAGATTAATCACTAACGATAAAGTAATGTAAGTTGATGTGACTAATTCTATTGTTATTGTTATTATGTGGCATAAAAGTATAAATTAATTTGATAAAGTTGATTGCAAGTGATAAATATTGAGTTGTTATGAATTAATCTCTTTATAACCCTAGTAAATATACTTTATGGTTCCTGTGAACAGTAATGATTAATTTTGCTCAGCAATCCAATTATTTTTGACATATATAGTTAAATGCTACAACCTGTATGTTATCACACAAGGCGTACTCAAATAATTTATCCTTACACAGATACACACTGTGAACTGCATTATTTATTTATTTATTTATTTATTTATTTATTTATTTATTTATTTATTTATTTATTTATTTATTTATTTATTTATTTATTTATTTATATTGGATTTTATTTTTATTTTTAAGCGAGCGGGATTTCAGCCAAAGCTACCCTTAAGGAAGCTTTGACTTTTTTGAATATGCATCGATTTACGTGAATATATGGAACTACGCACAGTTGACTCTTCTTTTCAAAATCGGTCCTTGCTTTTAATTATGAAAACTACCCCTATAAGGAAAGGGCCAATTAGCTTATGTTATGACTAAAAGTTCATAATAAACATAGATCCGGAAACGCTTCGTTACCGATTTACAGGGTGTTATAATTTCAACGTACACTGTACAACAGAAACCTTTAATTTATACACATATTATGAAAGCACAAGATACAATTTATAAGTCTGAACTATCAAAGCCCTTAAAATCAAGAGATTATCCAAATAAGGTCAGGGCCGCCTTAACATTTTTTACGTCGATTTAGTTAACTACCGACGAAAAAATTACAATAAACCAAAAAGTTTCTAAACAAATCAGAAAATCAATTTCTTGTTTTAAAATTTACCAACGGTGCACCGAAAAAAGTTCAGGGGTGGACAATGGAACATGATCCATGAAAAAACATGGCACCGAATAAATAATTGCGCGTTAACTATTAAATATATATTGTCCTGTAATTGGAATGTCTGTTCTGTTGGGCAATAAATCTCTATTATTATTATTATTATTATTATAACGTAAAACCTTTATGTACAAATTTTCATAGCCTTATATATAATATGTGATTTGGCTCGTCGAGGAACATGTGTGTATATGGATATATTTTGAAATGCAGATATTGTACGGGGTGTTACATTTGAGTTATGCCAAAAAATAGGGCGATCGAGGGGACCTAAACAAACTTATTTTATTAATAAATCGAAGATCGCAAACGTTTGGTTTGGAAGCTCTGCTTAAAAAGTCCAAAATCTGAATCTTTTTTTTTCGAGAACCGTAACAAACATCAAGAAGAATGTCACGTCTCTAGATAGGATTCGATTTTGTCATTTTCAAAATTCCTACTACATTCTGCGTTTGACGAAACCTGATATTTGGTACTTTTGAAGGTCCCCGGAATCCAAAAGTGTTTTTGAAAAATATCTGTATGTATGTATCTGTGTGCGTGCGGTATGACTTAAAAATCAGGTTCAGCCGAAACTACCACACCGATAGGGTTGAAATTTGAAACAGATTCGAAAATGGGAAATGCCTTTTTGGCAATAAAATCGATATTTCTTGAATTACGTATAACTTTGTAAGAATAAGACGGATTTGGCTGAAATTTTGTACAAATGTTCTCTCTAATGGTCCTCAATGCTGAGAAGCGATTGGAAAATGGGAACTGGGCTTTTGTCTGTAATACTTATATTTATTTAATAAGGTATGAGCAACAAACTCTTGATTGAGAGAAGGCCGTGTAAATTCTAGGCCACTTCTAACATTAATTAATGCTGGCAGCTCGTGTTAAGAAGTTATCAGTGAGTTGATATTGTGTGTTAAAATACAGCCGCTCCACTGGTTGCCATTTTTTTAAAGAAAATTGACATGAAAAACGATACTTGCATCAAGAGACTACTTCGAATTATCCAAATTATACATGTAAATTTATTTAAGAATTGCCAGAATTTCTAAATTTCTTAGAATTACACGAACTATTGTCAAAATAAGAAGTACCTCGAAGTAGGTGTACAACATTTTTGGAAAGTGAGGTTTCTCGCAGCAAGTGCAATGGTTAGTCAGATCTCCCGGTTACACTTAATTATTTCTTTTAGCGCCATTGAAAAGGAGTACTGTACAAGACAAGAATGTGCAGGATTAAGAGACAGAGAGGCTTATACTAGTTGCTTGAAGTGAGGGTAGCTAACGGTACGGCGTAAATGATACATTACAGGTAGACCTTTCATCGAACCCCCTTCGTTCCTAGTTTGCATGCACAAATTGTCCTGTCTGTTGAATTTTTTCATTCTTGATATAATAATTAAGCTCTAGATCAAGTTACTTTTCCCGAAATCGTCATGATACATTCATTTCAATATGCCTGATTTATGTCAGGAAATGTTCGTTTCTATGACTGGCAGTAACATCTGCCAAAACTGACACATCAGTAAGTGTTGTATGATTAGACATTTTGTATTAAAGATACAATTTCGTGAAAAATTTAATAAAAACTCGTCAGTAAAACGATACTATTTGACTCGGAAATTAAAGTACTCGAATCAAAGGGGCCTCGTACTTCAATGTTTCCTTGTCACACACCTGCCATTTCTCTATACAGGGTGTTACATACAGTGAGTTTTTTTTAAATGCGAACATAGGAGTTTGCATGCAATGTAATTTCCCTATGTTCGATTTAAAAAAAAACACATTAATCTATGAGGTGTGCGCGGTTCACATTTCCAAATCGCGCAACTTGTGTGACTATGAACAGCAACTCGTAGTCTTTATGATGAAGAGCACTCGGTAAGATTTTTTTAAATAAGCCATGTGAGGCCATAGCAACTTTAGGATACATTTTTCTTAAACTTACGATAACTTGAACTCACAGGCCACGCACTGACACCACAACTCATTGTGAACCAACCTTCAATTATTTGTAGGTCATTCTACTAATTTGATCTATTCAATACATAAATGAAGAAAATAAGAAAATAAATACCGAAAACAATTACAATAAAATGTTCGAAGTGTCCTCCTTGACATTCTAAGCAATAACCTAACCGATTTCGTAATTAAATTGGACGGCGGTATTTTTAAAAATGTGACAGCTGTCAATTGTATCTACTACTCATTTGAACTACTCAATAGATTGATGTGTTTTTTTTAAATCGAACATAGGGAAATTACATTGCATGCAAACTCCTATGTTCGCATTTGAAAAAAATTCATCGTATGTGTATGAAAACAATTGGGTGGTAGAGGGGATCAAAACAAGCACTTTTTCCAAATAAAGCGAGGGTCCAACGTGCTTCGTTTGGGAGCCACCCTCAAAAAAGTGGTGAAATTTGCATTTCTCAGCAACCATTAGAGTTACACAGACTGGTGGCCCGTTTTTGAATAGGTTTTGAAGTATCCAATTTTGAATTTTTTTTTTAAATTCCAACCATGAATGGGTTTGCATTTCTTGTCTCTTTGGGATATACTCTTTCCGATTTTGCAAAAAAATTGTTCAAAATTCCTACCACGAAATGGCGCACCCCTAAATGGAGGTGCGTAAAAAATTGCAGGGGAATTGTTTTTCGAATTTACTAACTTCAGATTCGTTCAAAAATCCCCAGATTCCAAATTCCGTCGAAATCAGAATTTTTTTCGCACCCCAATTTAGAGGTGCGCCCTTTCGTGGTAGAAATTTTGAAAAAACATTTGCAAAATTGGAAAGGGTAGTCCTATTCAAATCTCTGTAACTCTTATGGCTGCTGAGAAAAACATTAAAGAAGAAATGCAAATTTCACCACTTCCCAAATGAAACACGTTGGACCCTCGGTTTATTTGGAAAGAGCGCTTGTAACACTCTTTATACCATAAATAATGGCCAATTATTAAATAAGTCAGTAAGTGCATCTTAACTTTACCTATGCATGCACCCCATTACATTAACGGTGTAATGCGAAATTTAAGCCACATTTTACGCCTACATGACGTTATAAATTTGTGTATATATTTCATGCATTGTAGAGAAATTTAATGTTGCTTCAAAAACTAGATTTTCCCTCTATTTCGGGCTGAGAAATCAGAATTGGAGCAAGTGCTTGATTAGAAATTCTAACATCCCTCATTAATTCTTACTTGAATAATTCCACCCCCAGATCCATTCGAGCAGTTCAGAAACTCTTCCGGTAAACCGATCAGTTTACCAAGCCAATTCATCATTGCGACCTCTAATTCGGTGCACGCCGGACTTGACATCTACAAATAAAGATTTGACCTTCTAGAAAGCGAATTACGTAAAATCAATAATTCTCACCCAACTAAATCCGACGCATCCAATTCCGGCGCTCAACATCTCGCCCACTATACCCGGGTACGAGTTCGCTGTAGGACAGTACGCGTGAAAATTAGGCGAATGCCAGTGCGTCACCCCCGGCATAATCACCCTTTCGATATCCTCCATGATACTCTTCCAGTTCTCGCCGGTTTGAGGAGCTTCTTGCGGAATGGTCGGTTGTAAGTATCCCGGATTGACGGACGGCAGAACTTTCCTAAATTTATTGATGTATTCGATATTGTGCAAGGATGGGTCTTTAAATTTGCGTTACGTAAAGAATTAAAGGAAGTGTTTACGGCCAAAGAATCGGGCATGGGCGCTTACCTGTTACGAATATTATCCAGGTAATCTGCAATATAATCGACCATCGCTTTTCCAAACTCCCTGAACTGGTCCGAATCCATTTTCCACAAAGTGCTCCAGTGTCACTAATCAAAGTACCTACTGAACAGGATTGTGATTCACGAGATACAGTACAGTAGAAGTAAAAGTGAAGCTGCGGTATATTATTGCACGGTAGCACCTGATTTCACTGACAGTAAATTGCGACTGTTAGGTATATCGGAACAAATTTACTTTGTTGCATTTCTTTTGATGAAAGTGAAATTTGTTTGTATTGTAGTAGTTTTCTGTTCCTTGCGGCCAAACTTTGTGCTACATACACCATTCAATTTCCTTATATAACTTCTAGTAGTTTCAGAAGAAACCGGACGGTGATGCTCTGATTAACTTTCTTGATTAAATCATTAATCATAAATCAATCCAAGCTAGTTTAAAAACTTGTAAACTGACATCCAAGGTTTTTGATTTGTCTTGCATAACATAATAATAATAATAATAAATGTCTTTATTGTCAACCGAACAAACAGCAAATAAATAACATTTCTTTGTTAATACATTTATAAGTGACAATAGGTGCAAGTTCAGGGACAGGCACAAGCGCCGCTCCTGGTCTTCCACTTGGACCAAAATCAGCAACGGGAAGGAAGAAAATAAAATTTACAATATAAATAGAAGAAAGAAAGAGAAAGAAATAAAATCTACGATATAAATAGGATGGTTCACGAAACGTCCAGATTGCTAACAATTGATGCGAGATAGTGATAGTTAATGTGGCTTATTGAGATTGTAGTAGGTACTGTTTACTAGCAGATTTGAAAAGAGGTAAGGAGGAGATGTTCTTGATGTTATCTGGTAAAGAATTCCATAATTTACAAACATTATAAGAAAAAGACCTCTCAAACAGTGATGTTATGTGCCTAGGAGGCCTAAGATAAAACTTTTTTCTTACATTCAGATTATATACATCTGTGCGGTATGTTAAGCGTTCCGCCAAATATGGAGGGGTTTTGTATTTAATCACCTTAAAATAAAGTGCATGATGTACCCTTCGATTGGACATATTTAACCACTTTACATCGCTTCAATAAATGTGAGACTTTATTGTACTTGCGAATTCCGTATATAAAACAAAGGCATTGGTTTTGAATTTTTTGTACCCTAAGCTTATCATAAGAATCGAGACAGGGACCATAGACGACATCGCAGAAATTAAAGTTCGAAAGTACTAATGATTCGCACAGTGTAATCTTTAATGCACGGCTAAGTACACGACGTTGAGAATATATTTGTTTTAAGACTAAAAACGACTTACTAATCATTTTACAGACATGTGATTTAAAACGCAATTTGGTATCTAATACAACTCCCAAATTTTTTGCACAATTAACAGAATTTAAGTCCACTCCATTTAAACTTATTTTCAGCTTATCACTCAAGTATTCAAAATCTTTATTTTTACTAAATATTAATAATTGAGATTTACTAGGGTTTAGTTTTAAGCAGTGATCTACAGCTTGTCCTGAAACGAATTCCAAGGCCCTATTGATAACATTAATTGAGGAATTTACATTTGCGACATCAAAAGCGTAATAAATTTGTGTATCGTCAGCATATAGATGCGTACTGACCTCCTGGAGTCCACCAAGGTACTGACTAGTGTATATAGTAAATAATAATGGCCCTAGAACTGAACCCTGAGGTACACCCCTGGACAACACAAGTTCATCTGACACGACACCGTTTAACTCCACAACTTGAGATCGATTAGACAAGTATGACTCAAAAAGATGTAACACATTTCGACTGCAACCGACATAATGCAGGATAGCCAATAAGGTATCATGGTCTAAAAAAGGTGAAAACAAAATAGGGACAAAAAAATTGGTTTCTTCAACATTTAATGACAATTCTTAAGGTTCATTTAAACTGCATTTTTCTCTCATGACAAAATATTAATAAAAGACGAATTCGGGTAAATTCAGTGTTATAAAAAAAACCTTAAAGATAACACGGGCACAATCATAGTGATGTGGATTGTAAACGATTTGTAAGTTACATAAAAAACTGTTATATTACGCGTAACTTACAAAAGGTCAGTTTTTTAATGTATAATTTATGCCTTTTATAAAATTCACGTGTTTTTTATTTAAAAAACCGTAATTTTTGTAAATTTACATAAATTTAATATCTATTTGATACCACTGATACATTTTGAGGGTGTGGATAAAACCCGGACCCGGACTCACTTTTATGGATTTTTTGTAGTGATCCTTTATAGCTTTATTATTTTCCGACCACTCGTCCGTGTGAGCAATACTCTTTTTAACAGCGGCCCCCTCTTTTTTTCCCGATATGTTGTTTTTAAACGTAAAACGTGCATAACTTTTACATGTACAATTGGTGTTAGATGCCTTTAGTGGTGCCAAAAGGAATGGTTCCTACCAACTACCTAACGCCCTTCTTTCGCACCCCTTATCCAAGAGAGTAGGTACCCATAAAAGGAAAGTGGAACGTCAATGCCAGATATATCTACTGGTGATGTCAAAACCTTCCGTGCAAATATCTGCAGAACTGAGTGTCCGAGGAGGATATTCCCACACGGCGCAAAGATCGCTTAGACGAGACACATCTACTGTCAATGTAAAAGCTTAATTGTGAATATCTCGAACATGCTATAGGAAGGAACCTACAAAGGGAAATGCAATATTCCCGAGAATTTCACTAAGGGCTTGATTCTTCTTGTATTACATAGTATACATTTTGAAAGTATGCCAGGCGGCCTTTAACTGTTTACGTCTAAAGAGCCCCCTCTCCATCCTACTAAGAAACATCGATAAATATAGCATGTCAACTTTTCTCTAACAATTTGAAAATGCAAGGGTTTACTCAAAAATTCATATCTCTTAGATTAGACTAGAAGGATTTGAGTATTAAATAGGACGATCACTTATATGTTAAACGGTTTAAGCGATATCAATTTTTGAATGAACCCTTGCATCTGATGGCACCACTTGCCGGTATTTATGGAATGAGCATCATCTTGAAATTATCTTATATTTCAATTCGCAATGGTCGGTTATGGCTGTAAACCAAATTTCAAGTCTCTATTTCAACTGCAAGTTTAAAAGAACACACGACAATAATTTCGTCGAAATGGCGACACAGTTTTCGCTTGCCATTTCAATTTTCGTAATAAAATCCAACGTGCGATTACACGGCAGTCAAATCGTCTATGTACTTCGATTATACGAATTCTGTCGATTCTTCTACACAACGAAGTTCTTCTTTTGCAAAATACGTCACTTTAGTTTACTCGTAATGGCAACTCGCGATGAATTTAAAAGAACACACGACAATAATTTCGTCGAAATGGCGACACAATCTTCGCTTGTAATTTCAATTTTCGCAATAAAATCACGCGTGCGATTACGCGGATGTCAAATCGCCCATGTACTTCGATTATACGAATTCTGTCGATTCTTCTACACAACGAAGTTCCTCTTTTGCAAAGTACGCCACTTTAGTTTACTCGTAATGGCAACTCGCGATGAATTTAAAAGAACATACGACAATAATTTCGTCGAAATGGCGACACAGTTTTCGCTTGCAATTTCAATATTCGCAATAAAATCTCACGTGCGATTACGCGGATGTTAAATCGCCCATTTACTTCGATTATGCGAATTCTGTCGATTCTTCTACACAACGAAGTTCCTCTTTTGCAAAGTACGCCACTTTAGTTTACTCGTAATGGCAACTCGCGATTAATTTAAAAGAACACACGACAATAATTTCGTCGAAATGGCGACACAGTTTTCGCTTGCAATTTCAATTTTCGCAATAAAATCTCACGTGCGATTACGCGGATCTTAAATCGCCCATTTACTTCGATTATACGAATTCTGTCGATTCTTCTACACAACGCAGTTCCTCTTTTGCAAAATACGTCACTTTAGTTTACTCGTAATGGCAACTCGCGATGGATTTCAAAGAACAGACGACAATGATTTCATCGAAATGGCGACACAATCTTCGCTTGCAATTTCAATTTTCGCAATAAAATCTCACGTGCGATTACGCGGATGTCAAATCTTTCATGTACTTCGATTATACGAATTCGTCTCAGTTAATCATAAATTATACGCGACATAAAATGTCGCGTTTGACTTACATAGGTTCGCCTTGAACCTATGGCATGCAACAAAGTGGTGTTTTGAGTCTTATCTGCTTGCCCACTCACTTCTTATCTGAAAGCGCTTCATTCTATTGCATTTTAATTTCTTTCTCTTTCACTATGAAGAGGTACACGTATAAAATGACCTATACTGGCCAATTTATAATTCAACAACAAATCTTTCTAGGTCGAGAGCGATCACATGTTACACTACGTAAACACCGTTAATAAAAGTGCCCGTTTAGCTTTAAAAATACCTTATGGGTACACTTTACACTAACACGTGTAGGTTAATTTTGCGAGACACATGTCCTATCAGATGGGAAAATAATTGCACAGAATCACCCAAATCCAAACAGTTCGGTTATACTTATACAATAAAATTGGGTAGGTCTAATTTATAAATGTCACAAACGGGCGTGGTTTTTAACATGAACCTTGAAAATTTTTTTTCGGACAGAATTTATTGATCGCCGTGTAGCTATTATTACAGATTCATTAGGTCAGAGATACTACGTAGGTAAATTAAGCGATATCCCAATTATTTAAATTGATAATTGCTTGCAGATTTACGTTTACAACAACGAGCAAATTTTGCGAAAAGCGCGTAATACGTAAATGTTTTCCACTAAAACGTCGGCTTCTGGTCTGTGAAACGCTGAAAACTCAAAACTTGTAAATGGCGTACTTTGTCTCACTGTTAAAATAGAGTTTACATTCCGCCCGGCTTTTTATAATATGAACTTCTCACGCACATGTATAAAACAATAAGCAACGCAAAACAAAGTTTTCCTACCATACTTAAAATCAAAATTCCCCAGAGCATCAACGAGGGGGGTTCTTGCGTGTCTCAGGTGGTTTGAATCCTCCATAATTTCCTGACCGCGCTTCATTATCTATAATAATGGTATACGTACACGCCCAGATTATAAAATCAGTGATAACGAAATCCAAAGTGGAATTTTATAGATCATCAAAATTTCACGCTCGCTCATTACTTGGGAAATTTTAAGGGTGCACTCATCGCAAATTTTGAAATGAAACCGATTTTTACTTGGATCGCGTATAATGCGTTACGTTAAAACTAGGATCTGAATTGAATACGTGCGGGGTGATTTGTCCAAGCACTTTGGTTGATTACAACGGGGTGAAAGCGACCACATTTTCCATACCCCGTAATCACCACTTGCTATAGGGATCGCTGTAGACTATTAGTAATAGAAAGCTATGTTGAAGATTAATAGTCGTATTATATGGTTGTACATTTTACAATCATTTTTATTATGCCTTAGTGTCATTTATAGCAATAAGGAAGTAGCGTATTCTGTTTGCTGGTATAAAGAACAGAAAATGTAAAATATCTCGTCTTACTCCTACTCTCCATGTGTAAAGATAATTTCATTACGTCATTACCAAACGTAACAATGCTGTATGCATTTGTCTGCTAGGTACTTGTTGCATCTCTTTGGACGAAAAACAATCGTGTTATGACACTAATGGGCAGAACGCGTTTTTTTAAACAACGAAAAGTTTCACGGTTTGAGAAAGCTTCACACAATTTGGCAGGGGCTCAGAGATTCAGAGAGTGGTTCAAAGCAATTCAGACACTAGATGCAGATTATTAGTTTTATTAAGCTTATAAGGAATTTTAGAGTGTATCTCAGAGAATCTATTGCGAAAGTTGAGATGGTGTTTCAAAGGGTCGCGAAGCGTCTCATGCAGTTTTAGAGATGGGATCTAACGGAATCTTAGACAACTTCAAGAAGTTTCAGGCGTGTTCATAAAGTTTGAAGGTTCAGGAGGATTTCGGAGGATTCTAAAGCGTTTTGGAGGATTATAAGTTAGAAAGCGTCTAATGCAGTTTAGAATGTTTTAATAAGTGTAACACTAACAGCAGAATTCCAGAGTTTCAAAGTGGCTTTAGAGAGTCCCAAAGCTTTCAAAGAGTTTAAAAACGCTTTATAAAGTTCAGAGGGCTCCAAAAGACTTAGGGCTTTTCAAATCAGAGTTTCGTGCAGTTTTGGTGTTGAGAAAGCTTAAACAGAGCGCTGTCGAAAATTTCAGCAGCGTATATCGAGTATTTCGTTCCCAGAGGACTCGAAAGGGATGAAACAGTTATTATGGGATTTTCCTGGGAATTTTTTGTCAACATTTGAAGATTGTTTTTTATAGGCCAGTCATATTAGGTAAAAGTCCCTCTACCTGAAAATAATTCCCTAAAAGGGGAAACTTTGCGTATGTGTAGTGTTAGCAGACAGTAACAACATTTATCAAAAATCAACATTCGTGCATGTTATGCGTAAATGAAAGTTTTGAAAACATCCCTAGGCATTAAATCTAATTCAGTCGGTTGTGATGGTGTCAGTTTCGGCATGTGGAAGTTATGTTTGCCATACCTTGCCCCGATTATCACTCGTATTGTAAACTACTGTTTAATTCATAGAGTCTTTCCTAACTCATGGAAGGTGGCCAAAGTTATTTCACTAGCCAAGAATAACAATCCTAAATAGTTCAAAGATCTGCGCCCCATAAGTACTTTGCCTTGTTTGTGTAAGGTGTTAGAGAAGGTAATGGCAGCCCAAATAAGAGTTTATTTGGATAATGAACGGGTACTTCCAGAAATGCAGTCTGGATTTAGAGGCGGATTTAGCTGTAATACGGCCCTCTCAGACACTATCATGAGCGCCATTGACAACAACAACCTCATCTTACTTGTTCTCTTGGATTACTCCAAGGCTTTTGACCGTTTTCTCATAGGGTACTTTTAGGGATTTTAACATATTATGTAGGATTCAGTAATATCGCCATAACTTTCATTCAAAACTACCTTCTAGGTCGTAGTCAATATGTTGCACTGGATGGTGATATTTCTGATACCTTTCCTGTGACGGTCGGAGTCCCTCAGGGATCGGTGTTGGGGCCATTCCTGTACATGGTCTATCTATACAATCGATATGATCACTTCTAACAATAGTAGGGGCTGGTTTCGAATCATGCTATTTATATTTAAATCACCGCAAATAATGATACTTTTGAATTTAAGTGTAGCGTGCGTTAACGCACTTATCAGGTTAAAAAATAGTTATTTGTGTACCAAGGCCGTAAAAGTGATCTTTTTTGACCGAAGCTGCTGTTTGCGGCCGAGGCGGTAGCCGAGGCCGCAATTCAGATGAGGCCTAACAAATCACTTTTGGCCAAGGTGCACACAACATTTTTTAGGCGATCATCAAAAAAGAATTCAAAAATTTGCTCATAAACATATTTTTTTTGAAAATCATAGTTATCTTAGACTATTAAAAACAAAGCATTTCCTGTCGTATGTAATTATAATTAGCATCTTTGCGTGTTTTGTGCGTATCAAAATGGGTGATAGCGACAGTTCAGATACCCCAAACGAAATTTTGGAAACTGCAAGCGTTGCGACCCTAAGTCATATATATGATATAAGAGCAGGCGTTTGAGAGTAAAAGTACAATCGCAACTTCCTCCGTTGTACAAGATTTTAATAATGTCAAATGCAATAGGTCCTTCGTAACTGTGGCTTCCAAGACCTTATAGTTAATATGCTGTACAATTATTAGAAACCTGATTAGGTACCTACTTTGATGGTAGGTATAGGTAGCTACTTGTGTTCTCAGTTAATTGCTGGTGATTCTTCGTGTAAATAGTAAGCATCTAAGCAATAACAATCTTGCTCATGTTTTGGTTCTACACTTCAAACAGGTCTGCAAGCAGCAAAGATTGAAACGTCAAACTATCATTTTAAATGTGGACATTGTGATTATGCAAAATAGTGTGAAACATTCCTACAAGTCCGACAATGAAAAAAACACACGTGGATGGCCCTATCCTTGATGGGGCTATACTAGATAGACGCTTTGTATCAAACAGATTAAGTACTGTTTCTCACACATCAGTTTCAAATAAGTACAGTTTGACAGATGTGTACAATAAAGTAAAGTTTGACAGAAGCGTACAATAAAGTGAAACTTTATGGCCGCAAAAGCGACCACAAAATCAACGTTTTTGTGATGATAGCCTAAAAAAATGTTTTTATCTACGTTCGGTAGTTTATTGATACATAGCTTTAACGTGAAATAATCAAACAAGTATAAATTGTGCACAGAAAAAGCGCATTTTTTCCCGAAATATCTTATTAAGGTTCCTAGTTAAGTAGCATGCTATATTGATCGATGTTTACCTTCTTGCTAAATGATTAATAGGGAAGGGACACCGCTTGGCATACATTCAAAATCCACGCTACATAATGCAAAAAGAAACAAGTCCTTAGAGAAATTGTCCTAAATATTGTTTTCCCCTTTGTAGGTACTTTCCTCCAACATTTTCGAGATATTCACAATTAAGTTTTCCCATCATCAGTAGATGCGTCTCGTGTAAACCTTCCACTTGCCCGTTACGAGTACCCTCTTCTGATACTTCGTTGTCAAGGTATTCGCTTCGACTTCACCAATAGATATGTGGATTCATTTTGCCTTTGTCAGTACTCTTCTTCGACAATCCGCTCTTGAGATATAAGGAATTATAACCGATCACGATAAGGTGTCGAGGAGAAGGACTATGGTTGGTAGAAATTCCTTTTGTTGAGATCTTTCATTAGAGTACCATGAAAGGTAAAACCAGTCCCCACAAACCCCCTTTTTTGAAGGGCAGTAGTTGGTAGAAAAGATTTGCTTTTGTATAGGCTTTAATTACAATGCATACCATGAAAGATTTAATATTTCAACATCAAATCTAAATTTTTTATCGCGAGACTATTTTTATTCTCTGCAAAAAGATTCACTGGTTCTTGGCTAGTGTGACTAGTGAATGACGGATTTAATGAAAATTTGCACTTTTCTTTTTTTCTGAAAATTGCTTTAAAACCTGCTTTTTTAATTTGATTGCTTATAAAATTAAACACAAATGACCATAACACTTTGGATACCTACATACAGCGTGTCCCAGATAGGGTGGGATTGCATGGGTAACTTTCTTATTATTAAAGATAGAGAATTGGTTAAATGGACAATGTTTTGCAGATTTCGATGCTTATTTGAAATTTCCTTGTGGAAATTCAAAATGTCGAATACTTATGTTCGACGTAAATTCAAAAAAACTAAAATTGGTCATTTCCTTTAATGTCTTATATCATCGAAAGTATAAGAGATATAAAAAAAAGTTTTATATAAAAGTTACTGTCTTTTATACGCTTAATTTAGAATTTATGTAAAAAAAAATTCAATAGATGGCTACTTTTGAACATTTACCAACTTTCTAAAGTTAAATAGGCGCCATGTTGGATTTTTAGACTATTTGATAGATTTTTAATTCTCTTTTCAGCGAGGTATCATAGCATAAGATTGAAAATAAGATACCAGTTATATCAACAGTTTTTAGCGCATTTCCACAAAAATAAAAAAAATGCGCTATTGTAGCCACTTTGTCCGTCCGTCCGTCCGTCCGTCCGTCCGCTCGTTTTGCGACGCTACTAGTTCTTTATCTTAAGAGCTATTGTTCTACTTTTTTCGCTAATTGGTTCGTTATGGTGTCGAGTCTTGTACCAAGGAAGGAATTTTTTGTGTACCGCTTACAAAAAAAGTTATTGCAAAAAAAAACAAAAAGCCGTTTTTTACATGTTCCATAATTTTACACTTTTGCCGTTTATTAACGATCCTAGAGATCGTTTATAATTTTGCATTGCTATCTGTCGCCTGCCGGTTGGTCTCTCCGTCTGTTCCTTTGTCTGTCTGTCCATCTATCTGTCCGTGTGAACGATAACTTTGTTTAGAAATGTTCGATCGCTTTTACATCTCCGTTAGTTATGAACGGAATTGCATGAAATTCAATATGGGCATAGCTTTAGCCATATAATACGCAATGCCAAAAGTTGAGTCGAATCGATTCAAAATTCACAGTGCCCTTTTTGCATCTCGACCATTTATAAACCGAATTGCAAACTTTTTTACTTATAAAAGTATTTGAATGAAATTTGATACATAGGCACTTGGAATAAAGGAAAATCAAACGCCAATTTAAAAATTTGGTTTTGCGCATGCGCAGTGCCAACTTTTTTATTTATGGAAGAATTTAAACGAAATTTGATACATAGGCACTTGGGATAAAGGAAAATCAAACGCCAGTTTCAAAATTTGGCTTTGATAATGCCAACTTTTTTATTTATGGAAGAATTTAAATGAAATGTGATACATAGGCACTTGGAATAAAGGAAAATCTAGCGCCAGTTTCAAAATTTTATTTTGCGCATGTGCAGTGCCAACTTTTTCATCTATGGAACTATTTAAGTGAAATTTGATACTTAGGCGCTTGGAACAAAGGAAAATCTAACATTAGTTTTAAAATTTAGGTTTGCGCATGCGCATTTCCAACTTTCTTATTTAGAAAAGCATTGAAATGAAATTCTTCTCATAAACTGAAATTGAAGTAGCACGTCAAAAATGGATTGCCCATGTGCAACGCTATCTTTCATATTTGTGACCGGATTTTTACGATTTTAACAAAAGTTGCATCTTACAAATGGGAAATGAATGCAAGTGGAAATGCGCTTTATGTAAATCGTTTACGATTACTTTTTAACTTGTTATATTTTAATCAAGTTGTCTGTAATGAAGACAGTTGAATAGGAATTTAACACACTAAACCTTCCCCATACTTCTTTATTAAAAAATTGTGAATAAAATCACATAGCGACTATAGTTTCGACCTAAGTCATTTTCAAGGTGTAGGAAAATTGTAACTAATAACGAGTAACAATCTTGAACTATACATACCTTAAAATTTAAAACATCAACAACAGAAAATAGGAAATTGAAAGTACAGAAGTTACATTTTTTATCAGTATGCTGGAAAGAACACGTGTTAACCACTAGTTGAACATAATTAATACTTACAGGAAAAAATTTTTCCAATATAAAACAGTTGGTGTTAGGACATAGAAAAGTGGAGTATGGGGAAGGTTTAGTGTGTTAAATTCCTATTCAACTGTCTACTTTCTGACCCCGTTTTGAGCTTTACCACCATGGATTCCCACCAAGGTCTGTAATGAATTTAAAACAAAAACAAAAGTCTATCCTAGGCAACAAAACAATGAAAATAATTACATCATGTTTTAAATACTGGCCATTATTAGTGAAACACACTTCAAGACAGTTTACTTTAGGCAACGTGTTGCCATTGGTGCTATAACACGCCTTTAGAACGGCTTCGTGCAGTTGTGTTATGATTACCTATTAGTATAGTCGTTACTTCCATATACTTTATTCTTTAATGTACAATGTAATGTATAGTAAATATAATTATAGTGGACTGAGTTGGTGGAGCAGCCTTGGCTGAAACCCCGCCCAATCAAAAATAAAATCAAATAAAATAAATAATGAAATGGTTCCAATTTACACTTTCCTTTAGGTACAGGTTTTCCTAGTTAGGTATAATTTTCGTTATGGACTTCAAGATAACTAGATCAATTTCGTGGCCTTAAATTCATCAGGTAGAACTCATTCATTGTGAGATTTTCTTTATTAAAATTAAAGCAACCTAAACTAAAAACCATTTTTTTCCTAAGAATTCCAATCTCAATGATAAAATACATGCAATACAAATAAATTTAATTTACCCAGAGATGGCTATCTTTAAGAACACAATCTAAATCCTTAACAATTGTTAAATTTTTCAAGGTCTCTGTATTGATTGCAGAAACCTTGACTGAGGCAAGAAAAATTGCCATTTCTAAAGACACATTACAAGACGTCCTATGGGGCGTGATAAGAAATTGTACCAGGATATATGAACAAAATCGTAATCCTAGCGAGTTAAATTACATTCTTTATAGGTTTTCTTTTTATATACACTGTGTACTGGAAATAATGATGCTCTGTGCATTACGCCTACTTAGCCAAACAAAACTAAAATGTATTTAAAACTGAAGACTATTTTTACATATATAAAATTAAATAACATTTTCCACCAAATCTCGAATTCTCATTACTCTTGGCACTCAAGAATTGATTAGTGTTAGCAGGATTCCAGTAGGGACTTCCGAACTTTGACAGTTGATAGCGGCCGTATCGTTAAAGCTACATTTGTTGAATTGGCTGTTATTTATTCCGTCTGTTTTGCCAAAGTCAACAACACGTGCAATTGATAAAATCGTTTTATCAAAACGGGCGAACTTTCAACGCGCTTCGCCCATTGTACTGTCGCCAGAATCGTCCTGCCAAAAATATTGCCGCTGTCCGTAACAGTGTACAGGAGAATCTAAAGTTGTCGATTTCGCGTAGATCACAAGAAATCGGCCTTACGCAGATCGCAACTTAGGGATTTTTGCCTCGTGACTTGAGTCTGCACCCAAAGAAATTCAACTGATCCAGGAGCTGAAGGTAAAACGACCATACAACGAGGTGTGTTCGCGGAATGGGCCCTGGCCCATTTCTAAATTGAAGGGTACGTTAACTAACAAAGTTACTAATTTTGGGACGATACCAAGAGCGTCTAATGTATCGCGAAAAAGTCACTGTTTGGTAGGGATTTTGGACCGACGTCGTCTTCGGTCCATATTTCTTTGAGAACGACGTTGGACAGGCCATCACCGTCAACGTCGATAATTACCAACTTCTTTTGGCCCGAATGGGATGATATGGAAACCAACGACATATGATTTCAACAGGACAGAGTATGTGTTACACAGCTCACGCGCATTGAGCATTTTCACGAGGGATTTGAGGACAGAGTAATCCCATGTTGCGATTTGGCCTCGTTAGACCTTTTCATGTGGGTTTTTTAAGCCGCGGGTCTATGCGAATAAGCCACAAAACCACAACGCCCCTCTAGATCAAAATAACCCCTACCATCGGTCAAATTCAGCCTGATTTCGATGTACGCCTCCCAGCGAAGACGAGTCGGACATTTGCACGAGGGTACGTATAAAATTTATCATGAGAACTCATATCCAGTGTCCTAATTTGGACTCGATTAAACACAATGCTACTCATTTACACACAAAACAAGTTTATAAGTTAAAATGGGCATTCAGGGCCAGATGACAAATACCACGCACATGACTTCGATTGAAACAAGTTAAACATAAAATAAAATGCTAATTACTTTAAAGTTTCTCTTTAATTTCTCTTAGCGAATAGCAGGGCCCCGCTACCGTCATTTTGTGTGCTTTTTGGACCATTATTTTATTTTCAAAGATGTTTATTTTTTTATGTCTTACTAACCTATAATAGCACATTTTATATCTGTGATACGCGGGCATAAAGCACCACTTTATGCCCTAGGGCATTAAGTATCACCATAGTAACTCATTTATACTTAATGACAAAACAAACAAATATTTGCAGGTCATTGAAAATTAGAATTGGCCTTATTTCGTATAGTTTCTGGAACTTCTTGCTCATTCACGATGAATTGAATTATTTAAATTTACGTTTGACGTTTGGATGGTTTCAATGACATTAACAAATTCGAACCACGCATACTCGATCAAACATAATGAATTATTTTGTAAACGAATTTTGACGAAGAAAACTATTTGTAAAACATAAAATTGTGTATGTACCACGGGCATAAACTGATGTTTATACTCTCGGGCGACTAAAAAGCTCTCGGGCCATAGGCCCTCGAGCTTTTTAACTCGTCGCCCTCGAGAATATAAACATCACTATTATGCCCTTAATACAAAAATAACTATTAGTACCTTCTACAAACTGTTTTTACATGCCTTTATGGTACATAGAAACATAGATCAAGAGTTTGATAATGGAATATCACAGAACCAAAGACCTCAAAAGGGACAGAACTAGACTGACATTAAAACTCTGGGAAGCTCTTTGAACCCATAAGGGTTCACAAGAACTTCAAAAGGCTTCTTTTAAAAACCTTCGCAAAACCCTAAAAAATTATGTTTGTTCACCAATCCTTCACGAACGAGAAGAAAGTTAATTCGTCGCTAAAGCATCACCTAATTCTTATAAGATTTGCACCTTGTATGGCAAAAACTGATCCTTTTTCAGAATTTTATTAACTTATCCGGTATATCAAGTCGTGTTTGCGCACTAGGGAATAGATGACGTAGAATTTATAGTAAAGTGACCGAGAGCCTCAATTGTTCTGATGTTGTACTTCTTTGAGGATGCTTCATATACCTAATTGTGGGCATTTTTAAGAGATAGCAAACGTGAAACGTGACAAATCCATTTATTTTGTATTTCTTGGCTCTTTTTATTTATTATTTGACTGAGCATCCAAATTCGATTTTATTTGTTTGAGCGTATACCGGGTGGTGCCTAGCGCGACGCAGTATAGGGATTTCAATGGTAATTTCTTTATAGCCAAATACTAGCTCCCCTAATTATTTTAGAGCAAAAGTCTACATACGTTCTTTTTAGAGAAAAAAATACTGCATCTGGTCATACGATCACTTATAATTTTCCATTTTTCAAAACCGTAGAAATCGACAAAATAAAAAATTACATTTTTATAAATCAGTGATGCTTTGGAATCTTTTAACAAACTACAAGCGCATCGCATCTAAGTTATAGTTGTTTGACGTCAAAGAATTTTCATATTTAATTCTGTTTCAACTAACCGACCTACGAAAAACCGTCTTTGGGGTAATGTTTTTTTAGAGAATGTAATGCTGCATCTGCATCAGATACTATTTGTTTATAATTTTCCGGAACCAGAGTACAGAATCGAAGAAAAAGAAATTGATTTGAGGAAGAATTGTTCTAAAACTTGTATTCGGATTTTTCGCTACTGCAGTAAAAACGTTGAATGTATTGTCGTTTTCCTGATGGTTTTGACGGACATTTTGAACGTTATTGCATTTGCAGATATTTAACACTGTTCCTGTTCTTTGAAACATGCGCACAATTCTGTCTACTGTGGTACTGCTTGGAATCGGTCAATTGGGGTCCTTCACAGTAAATAAAGACGTTACTTGGCGGGCATAAAACAACTTTAACATTTCCTCTTTCTCTTCAGTTAAATACATGATAATCAATTTTATGATTAACTAACTTATAAATAAGTATAAATTTAATATACGTCAAAGGCAAGAATGAAAAGTTATCGCTGTTTTTTTTGGTAATTCCAAGGCATATCTGATTAATTATAAAATGAACCTTTTTATTTTGTCGATTTCTACGGTTTTGAAAATCGGAAAATTATGAGTAATAGTATGAACAGATGCAGTATTTTGTTCTCTGAAAAAAACGTATTTAGACTTTTGCTCTAAAATAATTAGGGGAGCTAGTAATTGACTATAAAGAAATTACCATTGAAATCCCTATGCTGCGTCGCGCTAGGCACCACCCTGTATAGTTATTTTGTGAACTTAATATAGCAGACTCCATGTTTTTACATTATTCGCTTGGGAAGGCCTTTCATGATTAAACTCAATACATATTTAGCAACCAGTGGAAAACGATACAATTGGCTTAAACAAAATTTACAATTCAGTAGACGTACCACAGGTATATTATATTGCAATTTGATAGTTGAAAATATGATACGAAACCTTGCCTTTCAGATACCATCTGAGATAGCACGTGTCATTTGGTAGGTCTTCAAACACGCGACCACCATGTGGCAGACGAACGCACGCCCATCTCTGAATATTATCCGATTGAGGGTTGGGGTGGACATGTTACTCTTCAAAACTATTACGCATTGTAACTCTTGAAAGTCTGACAATAAGCTACTGTAAAAAGGCATCTACATTGACGTAACGCATCTCTACTCTGTTCTGTTCATATATTGAAAGTCTCAAAATGCAACTTTTGGGCCTGATTGAATGTGTGCCTACAAGAGACTAAACAATTGGTCAAAGTGCAAATCTGTCGGATTTATCTATAATCACGCATCCCCCCCGATGTAATCTTTATCGGAAACACGCCGGAACCGCCCTTTATTTTACCAGCAAATGCAGGCCACGCGCTCCGCTAAATGCCCTACTATTGACTATACATTTCTTTCGGAATTAAACACGAAAGTAATCACAGGAAACGTTCACCCTATAATGAAAAACCATTAAGGTTAAGGATTCGTCGTGGTATTTCAGAGAAATTTATATAATAACTGAAGTTTGTCAATGGGAAGTGTCAGTGAACCTGAATCGAGTGAAAGTTATTTCTCTTGTTTGGGTAGCTTAATTTCGGTGTTGTAAATATGCTTTCTTAAATAATTTTGTTACCGTGATTTATTCCTAGTTGTAGAAGAATCTAACTCTATTACTCATTTACTTGCTTTATGTTAGTGCATCACAACGCGACTGGGTTTTACGATAGCGAGATGTAATCTCAAAATACAGCGTGTTTCAAAATGAATAGAGGGGTTTCAACATGTTATAATATTTGATAGATGAAACTTACAGCCACAAGTGATATATCAAATGAAAGAGAAACTCAAACAGTTTTTGTTTGTTGGCATCAGTGCGTATGTTTCCGCCGGAATCCGCTAGAAAGCGCTAATAGCAAAGATGGCGACTAAAGAACAGAAAGCGTTTTGTGTTTTACAGTTTGCAAAGACGGAATCTGTTGTTACTGTGCAACGTGCGTTCCGGATTAAGTTCGGTTGTGCTCCTCCAGGTGATAACAACATTCGTAGATGGTATCATCAGTTTCAAGACACTGGCTGCCTAATGACAGGGCTTGTTTCGCATGGCCTCCACGGTCACCCGACCTAACCCCGTGTGATTTTTATCTTTGGGGGTTTATTAAGGACCGTGTGTATGTGCCTCCACTGCCAGCCGACCTTCCCGATTTAAGAAACAGGATTGAAACAGCTGTTGCAGCAATTACTAATGAGACACTCATCAAAGTTTGGGAAGAACTAGCATACCGTCTTGACGTATGCCAAGTGACGAATGGTGCTCACATTGAACACTTGTAGGCTATTATGTAAAACTGTTTGAGTTTCTCTTTCATTTGATATAACAATTGTGGCTGTAAGTTTGATGTATTAAATATTATAACATGTTAAAACCCCTCTATTCATTTTGAAACACGCTGTATAAGTAAAATAGAAACAAAAGATGGCATTTTCGTGCCCATAATAGAAACGCTTCCAATAATACTTGAAAATGACCAACCCAACGTTGGTTGATACATGGTGGTGCTGTCGCAAAAACAAACTTCGCGGTGTACATATTCGCTTTTTTTACTCATAGACAGCTAAAGTACGTTACAGCAACAACCTTCCACGCTTCCTTTTTAGTGGGGAGTCCTGAAGTGTGTAATAAGCAATGATAAAAGATGCTTTACAAGTATTATGTGTGCACCACGACAACGGTAGGTAATCGACTAATCGTGCAAGTTTCAATATTTTCACATAAACAACCCTCCAAAAAATTAATCGTATTGTCATTGAAACACGAGGGGTTAACTAGGCACGGAGCAAATCAGCATCAGAATTCCAAAAGGGTACAAGAATTCCAGAATTCCAAGAAAAAATTCATCAGACTTCCAAAGAATTTCCAACACTCCAAAATAATTAATTTCCACAACCTGAACTATAGCTTGTAAATAGACTTCCAAATGAATTCCATGAATTCCAAAATAATTTCATGAATTCTATAAGAATTATATGAATTGCAAAAGAGTTTCATGAATTCCAAAAAAGTTCCATGAATTCTATAAGAATTATTTCATGAATTCCAATAGGTTGTATTTAACTCAGTTAGAAGATCTGGAACACTTAATATTGAATTTAAATTTAAAAAATATTATGCCACGGTCCGTATTGAATACAAATAGAAAAAACTTGACCTTATTTATACGGTGTCTACCATACCTAGAGTGAAACCAAAAATCTCTGACGTTAGACCCTACTGTTTACAAAATCCGAAAGAACGCCCAATGTTGCGTAATTAAAATGACAAAGATAATTTGAAACGTTTTAAATCCGTTGAAAGTTGGTTACAGCGGATGATTAACGATGCCTTTGTTCTTTTTACTGTAGAGATTGAATTGGTGCCGCGTTGGTTTTCAGCGATCATTCGTATTGCGCAATATTATTTGTTTAACACATGGACTAATCTTGATTAAATAACCCGTTGCGTCCCCGAAACAGAATTCTTACTTTTACTTATCCCTTCAAAGAAACTATCCTTAGTACACCCTGTATATATATACCCCACTCACTTGTTATGTGCGTCGAAGTTAGATTGTAAATGAAAATGCGCACAATTGAATCAAATATGTACAACCGTCAACACGAATATGCCTGTTAAAAAGCACCATGTCATTTCGTCAAGTTTAATTTAGACATCGTCGTGAAAGCCTTCTTCGTGGTCAGCTGCATCGTTCAAGTAACGTAAAATTTCGCCGTTCTTGTCGCTGCAAGTGAATGGGGAATGCGGAATGAGGTGAATGAAATGGGTCATTGTTCCAATGAAACCAGGAGAATTTGTTGCTGAATGACAAAAGGCTTATCAGTTGTACTAGCGCGAGATACATATTTATATAATCCAATCCAGCAAGAGAAAGCCCTGATTAGGTCATATTTTACAAAACCCATAGGTATAAATATGAGTGTAAATCCTAGCGCGAGATAGATGTTTATACAGGGTGTTTCGAAATTCGCGCACACGCACTATGGGATGGTGTCATACGACAAAAACTGAACAAAAAGATCCTCTACCAGTTTTCCATTAGACCGCAATTTTTCCAGCTACCGCGGTTTTAAAAATCTCCGCCCCCCCTACGCTGCGCTACTGGTTAAACTTAATAGTAACACATTTTTAAAAACAAAAAAAGGTTCAAAATAAACTATAATTATGACGAGTACGTAATTACAACAGTTGTTCAAAATGTCCGCTGTCTGCTAGTAAACAAGCTTCAGCACATCGAAAAATAATGTGTCGGCCTCTACACCTTTTCCACTTTTATTCGAGAAACTATAAAGTTAATTTGAGAAAGTATCAATTGTATTTGAGAATAGTAAAATGTATTTGAGAAAACAACAAATGTAGTTCAGAATAGTGATTTGTATTTGAGAAGGCATCAAATGAATTTGAGAGTAGTAAATTGTATTCAAGAAATGGTAAAATGTATTTGAGAGGATATCAATTGAAAATGAGAAAAACAAAATCACATGTATAACATAGCCTGATGCTGCTGCTGCTGTTGCGGGACTACATACAGTAGCGGGATTATAAAAATTGATTTTTAATATTACATTCTGAATTCTGAAATACAAATAACGACTTCTTAAAATTAAATGATACTTTCTCAAATACAATTGACTATTCTCAAATACATTTGTTGTTTTCTCAAATCCAACTGACTATTCTCATCTACTTTGATGTTTTCTCAAATACAAGTAACAATTCTCAAATACAATTTACAACTTCTCGAATAAAAGTGGAAAAGGTGTAGTGGAGGAACTTTTATTCAGTTTTCGTTGTATAACATCATCCGTGTGCGCGAATTTCGAAACACCCTGTATAATCCAATGCAACAAGAGAAATCCCTGATTGGGTCATATTTTACAAGACCAATAGGTATAAATATAAGTGTAAATAGGAGTCACGCAGTGCAAAATCTGCACTAGCTAGAGTATTGTGCAATCTTCAACCAATCGGTCCATTGGGTAGATCTCGAAGAAAAAAATTGAGCCAAAAGCAAGCCATCGTCGACAATAAATCACCTTCACTCTGCGGACAAAGATTTTCGCTGCATTTTCAAGAAAAAGAACGTAAAAATTGAAAATTTTGACTAACCGTGGATTCTGTGGCCGGTCCGTGCAAATTACAGCTGAGACGTCATTCCCACATTGAAGAAACAATCAACGAGCACTTATATAATTTAGTTTGCTTCCATAGATACTATACGATTGAAGGTTTTCTATAGCGTCTTTGGATACAGATCATTTTGGACAATTTTTCGCCATGTGCTGTTCCACAATTTCCTGATGACAATAATGGCACTTAACTGAAAGGGAAATTTTCTTCATCAGTAAATGCATCTTTAGTGCTATAAAATCTTTTTGTTAAAATCTACATGGAAAGTTACATGGCCTTGGTCCAAATTTATCAACCAAATATTTGGAAACTAATGCATCACTACCCATTATTTATTTTTATTTATTTATTTATTGTCCCTCTTTTGTTCTAGGCCCTAAACAGGCTTTTGCCCAATTACAGAGTGGCCCGCTTAATGATTTTTAGAGGTGCACCTGCAGAAGGTTTTAAGTTGTTCTATACTACTCCGGTATTTACCCTACAAATTTGGAAAACTGCAGGAAAACTTAATTCGGAATAGCCGGCGGGGTGCTCGAAACTGATCTAAGGAAATTCCCATCTCTGCCACAGATGAACAATTCACCTCTGCATCCCAGGTTCGAACGCCCGACTACCCGGCTATGTAGCCAACCGCTCTACCACTGAGCCATTATCGCACAGAGATTCTAAACAAACGATTTTTTGTCAGCAGGGTCCTCTCCGTAAGGACTGGTAACTCGCCTTTCGTTCGGGGCATTCGAGCCTACAATTGAAATTTTAGATCATTCACAGACTTAGATGTCGTGTGGTTACAGTATTCTTATCCCTGTGTCTCACGGCGAAAAGTGTTTGCAAGCAACAAGTCAGTACATATAGTAAACATTTCCCTATCCTCCACATAACCATAGATATAGCTGATGGTAAACGCAAGAAATTAACACAAAAGGTTGGTACAAGTTGCTTTCGGCCTTCGCAGAAGCAACTTGTAACAACCTTTTGTGTTAATTCTTTCCACCAATTCGGGAATTTCGTGCCATCTTTTTCTTCGCATGCGCTGAACACACCTACTCTCCTTTTCATTTAGTTCGAAACGCAGGATGGCCATATCTTACACCGCGTCTGTTCCTTGACTATGCACATACACAAGGTAGAATCCTACGTACTCTTTTAAAAACGTAAAAAGTTTGTGGAATCACGACTACAAATTGTGTCGAAGGCGTTTTAGTAAAGTTAATCGCCAGCGGGCAGTTTCCACCTCAAAGAAGTTAGGGGTGCTGTGGTATTAATAATAAAACTAGAATTTTAAGAGGACCGGTATATCTTTTGTTTAGCTAGACGGAGGTCCGTAAATAAAAGCCAATCGAACAACGAAGAAGCACAATTAACTATGTTCATTGTGGTCATGGTTTAATTCGCCTTGGGAAATACGTGACATCGTACTCGGCAAATTAAATTCGTTTAGAACCGTGCAACTTAAAAAAAAACTTTGAACTTTGAACTTTGCAGAATTTTTGGTATGAACAACAAAGACGCACTTTAACATCAAGAAAGCTGGAACCGAATTTATACAAGGGAAGCCCTTCAATCTGGACGGAATGTAAGGCAAATTCAGCTACATGTTTCGGACAATTGTCCATCACTGTCAATTTCGTATACCACGAATACGAGTTTCGACCTAGGGGAATCCTGAACCCAGACAATTTCTAAGGGCGTAGATTTTGAATTCGCTAACAAGTTTCTAGTTTAATAAAACTTTACTGGGAAGTTTAATTTTGAATTAGTCTAATAATTTATTATACATCCTTTTAGAGTCTTTACAAAACTTTCCCGTTTAAAGGTATTAGCCCTTCAGAAGGAAGGTTTTTAAGTTGTCAAAATGGAAAACCCAAAATCATTATCAAAAAAAGATCAGGTTAGCTGTAAAAGTGATCACTGGATTTACTTTTTATCTTTTATTGCGCAACCGGGTCCATATAGAGTTTATCATTTTATTTCTAATATTAACTCACCCCAAATGTATGAAAGGGTGGTTAGTATCTTGGTGTGTGAAGGAACTGAAATCATATATAATTTCGGATTCAATATACTCAATATTTTATATTTTTTGAGTTCGATTAGAGATTGCTTATGTTAAGGGAGGTAAAATGCCATAACAGGTCAGAGCAATCTGGAAGACAACTCGATTGATTTTAAAATTGGTCCCTCAAACTTTGACATAGTGATGGGATAATATTATGCCACTGCACAGTGAGAAGTTGAAGATATCATTATTTATTGCATGAAAGTGGTTTTTAAAGCATGGTAAATTTATCAATCTTTTTCGATTAACTCAAATAAAAATCAAGTGAAAGCCAGTGTAGTTCTTTTACTTTTGTTTTGCAAGAGAGCAAGACGTGGTAGAAAAATTACCATTTGAAAATGACTGCGATCGGCGTTATTCATTGCTAAGTGCATAATACGCTCAATATATAACAATAGCCTAATGAAATATTAAAACTAATATATGTAAAAGCTGTCACGTATGTGACATCCACGCCCTTATCTTGTAATTACTCAATAAGTATTACGATTTAATGAGGGACGTTCTGACGTTTGTTATTCTATTGTCGGTGTCACGCAATAATGCACCCCGAAGGGTTGTCTCCAACAATAAGGGTAGGTACCTATTTATGCGTAATTTCTTTACGCAGTCGCTTGCGTAAAGCGATTCACGATTACAAAAAAAAAGGATGATGTAATCTCAATTGTCCAGCATAAATTAGAACGAAACCTTAAACGATATTATTTGGTACTTATTTGCACACATATGCATAAATTATTCGTCGAGCATTGTCAGGTATCGTTGATGTGTGACAGGAGTGCCGTTCTGAACGGATGTTGACATCATTTATTCATTGTTCAAATTGATTTCACGCCCTTACCATGACTAGTATGTACAATCACTGCTAAAGTCGGATTAGACTATATTCCCAAAAATTCCCCAACACAGTTACAGTTTTCATTTTGCACATATTCACAATTTTTGTATATATACCATAATCTCTTTTGTACCACGAAGAACCTATAATAACGGGTATACAATAATTAATCGTTATGGGCAGACTTTGCATATCAGTATTGTCAGTATCCGGGATTTTATACCCGACATTTCATACCCAAAAGGATTCAAATTCATACTTATCATGAGTTTCAGTAATATTCCACCAAACAAATATTCATTGTCACATTTAAGTTTTTATTTTGTCGATTGTGGTTGAGCGAGCGTTATTTGTAAATATGCGTCACACCTATCAGTCACGTCTTTGGTTTAAATCACTTTTGGCGCCCCATTGACGGCAGTTTGATTCGTTTTACACGATAAAAAGAGGTAATATAATGTTTCATTCCTTACACTGCGAATTTAGCTGCCCGCGGTAAAACCAATGAAAACGTTTTAATTCAGCTTAGTGTAGAGAGAGGGGATGAGCTTTGGACGAAATCAAGTGAGTCTCGTTTTGGCATTCTAAGAGTTAATACGTGAGCTTTGCGTTGGTTAGTACGGCGTTTTTCGTAAAAAAAAGTAGCTTCTACAGCCTTAGAAGACAAATTTAATAGTCCAAAGCGATGTTTATTGTCCATTATGTCCAGTAGTTTTGGAAAGTCATCATTGCGCCCCAGTGGAAAAGTGGCGTGAAAAGTAAAGTTCCCATTTTGGAAAAAACGCATGTTAGCTTTCGCTACCCTTAGCGGAGTTACCGCGCACATTAGTTTACCACAAAGGTATCATCTCAGTAAGAATTAATGTGATACAAAATTACGTCAAGGAATATTTTCACATTACCGCGTTAAAAACCGAAAGTTAAAAGCTCACAATCCGTATTTATAAACGATGTGATACAGCAAATTCCCCAAACATTTTGCCACGCTCTACGCAGTGCCACAAGTTAGAAAGAGAGATACTCTATAATATCCCGTGTAAAGTGAAATTGCGATAAAGGAAACTGTTAGCAGAGTCATATAATATTTGCGTTCTTTTTGTGCCGCTAAAGGTTAAAATTAATGAAAAGTTTTCTAAAGGGATTTCCAACACATTATACCTAAAATTTAAGAACAAACCCTTAAACGCGAGTTTATGCTAGTGCTCGTTTCTTTTGCCAACGCAAAATTTGTACTGACCAGAAGGATAGACTACTGAAATCTGCAATTTAATCATTTCAAGAGCTGTTGTTGGAGTTAGTCATGTCATCGGGTTTTAAGAATGCATCCTAAAAATCACTTGTTAACTACCCCAATGTGTCAATGGGTTAACCCCGTTAGCTGTAAGAGCTTCAAGTTTTCACATCGAAAAAAACTCGCCCGAAAAAGGTTCGTTAGAAAATTTTATGATTTTTGTACATTTAAATCGACACCTTTACGATCCATTAACTACTAAAATCTCATAAATCTCATCTAATACAGTGTGTTCGGGATAAGCTCGAAGGTCACCTAAATATCTCTTTTATTTGGCGAGATACGAAAAACTTGTCAAATATAATAAGTGACATCACGATCTACGCGATCGCATCTTAGAACTTCCGGTATCGCTCTCGGTTTAAGCGGAAGACTGATTGCAATGTCTATGTTTTTCAGATACTTGAAAAGAGCAATCAGTGTTTTTGTTACTTTGGCATACTTGCGCAGGCGCGATTTTTTCCAGCTGTTTTATAATATGTGTAACAAATTTGGTTCCAATCGGTTCAGCAAAGCAAAGGTGACAGCGTCAAGAATATTGTAGCAGACATTCTAGAGCGACATCGGGGCGCCATCAGGAGACCATCAAGGTGTCACCAAGTCAATAAGGGATTATTCACTGGTAATAAGGAAGGCGGATGTAACGCAATCTTTCCGGGAAATATGATGTGTTTATTAAATTGAGTCGTGTTAGTTTCAAGATTGATGCCGAAGTGAAATAGTGACAATCGTGTGTACATGTTATCAATTTGAGCACAAGTGAGTAATAAATAATTACCTGCCAGGAATTAATCTATTTAAGTAGTTTTTCTTGGTCGGTTTGTTGCAATCACAACTTACAACATATCCAACTAAATAAATATCGTATGTATCGTATGATTAGCTTTGAAGGAAGCACACCCGGCATCAGGAGTCACTCTCCGGATATATTCAGTTTCCTCAAACTTCTGTTTTTCAAATTACTTCACTGTTTCATTTCTTAAAATGCATCATATTGTACCGATCCTTCCGAATCTTTGTTTTCAGATTATGATTCCTCATAAATCTACAAATTATGTTTCAGATTCATCGGATCCTTGACACGCTTGAGATCCTTTAGAATCTTTGAATCCCTCGATTAGGTACTGCGGATGCGTCGGATTGAAAAGATTATTCGCACTGTTCTGATCCCCCACAGTTTTTATTCTGTGGATACCTACTTTCGTTTTCTCCTTTATGAAGATTATTTAGAATATTTCATTTCTTCGGATGCTTGAAATTCTCAAGTTTAAGGCTCTTCCAATTTTTCAATTCCGTTCTTCGAGTTCGCCGGTTTACAGGATCCTTATATTATAGTAAAATTACTCAGATTCTTAATGCTATTGTTTTTTGGGACCTTTGAGCCCTTAGAATACTAAAATTGTTTGATTCCTTCCAATTTTGTTCTACTTGTTTGAAGTCTATTTCTAAATTATCCATATTTATCGATATTTATAATGTAATGGACTGTATACGAAATGTGCTTACTACGCCTTTGTAGGATTGGGATGAAAGAAAGTCGACACGAATTATTTAACGTGTTTATTATTAAAAAGTAATATAAGTAAGAAGTAAGAAAATATTCAAGGTATTGTACAAATTGCTCAATGAAAATGATGTGTTGCTTTTTAACAAGCACATTCATATTATTATTGATGGCTGTACGGCTTGTTCTTCGCTTGTTTTTTATTGGATGAAACTAAAGGATAATAATTCTAGTTTGGGGACGCAACAACCAGGTTCTTCAAACAGTACATTTTAATTTTTAAATGTGATAGTAAACGTTTAAACAAAAATAATAAACAGAACATAAAGCAAGCATAATACAACTGCGTTGTCTACATTTTATCGCCACCTAAATTCTATGCAAATCGTTAATATCTTGTTTTTTTCGTCTCCTGATTATAAAATAAAATGCCTGCCCAATTCACACATACCCCGCGCACCGCTGTACGATGAAAAAAATAGATTTTTCATCCCCTTGAAAAAGAGGAGGTTTTTTTCAGAAATCCTGAGATCTTGGAAACGGTTCAACTTTACGGGCCCAAAAAATTATCTTCTTTTTTATCATAAAACAAGCTATGTTCCCTCCTAATTTCAAACCCCTACGACTTTTTTCGCAAAAATAAGGATAAAAAACGAAAAAAACAGATTTACCGGTTTTTCTAGGAGAATTGGGGGTTATGTGAAAATAGTGCAGATACAAAAGTTGCTCATTTTTTTAATCTCTATAACTTTTACGTTAACCACTTTCCACCCCTTTCAACCCCCGGGATTTCCCCTGCGGAAAAATTGAGCTGTTTAATTATTTTTTCCCAACTTCTAATCATTTCACCTGCCTAAAAAACCCGGTTTCGTCCGGTGACTAATTTTTTTTGAAAATAAATTATTTTAGAGCTATTTAGCCTTATATAGGAACTAGATGGACCAATAGTTTCGAATTGTTCGAACTTTTTGCAATTAATGGGTACATTCCGATATGTTGTACGTTATTATGTAGGTACCTATAGCTATTAATGAGTCTGCAGCTGAAGTAGATACATTTTCTATGATCCGAGTCTATAACGAGGGTGCATCGTAATTCCACCAAAGAATTCTTGATACCCTTCCGTGGATGATGATTTCGGAACAGTAGAAGCAATAAGTAAGAACAAGCAATTATACATTTTAGTGGTTGTAGCACAAACGTAATTAGCTTCAATGCAAGTATCGAAACTGGAAAATAAGACAAATAAAGCAATGCAAGCTTGGCAGCAAGTATCTACCTACTAAATCATTTTACTACTTGTACTGTACCGGTTTGGCAACCAAAAGAAATCGAATTAGTATCGATATCAAGTATACAAAAAGTTGAATGCATTTTCCGATTAGATTGTTAACAGATGGTGTGTTTTTCTGTTCCATTTGAGCATTAGCACCCCTACATATATACGGCACGGACGATGGTGTTAGTGAGTTATGCACAGACTTAGTGACATTAGCGCCAGTTGCAAGTTGAATGGACAACAAGGGGAGGGTAGCAGGTTTATGCTGAACTGTGAAACGTTTTTATCGCTTCAGCAATAATCCCGAACGATCGTATATTATTGATTTGTTTGGTTCATTTGAATTGTTTTTATTATACACTACGTTAAGTGCACTTAACGAATTAGATTCCCGCATATTTCCAAACCATAATTTTAAATCGCAACCGCTCTATTAATGAGCAGTAGAAGTATGTTGAGATGCAGTTAGTTATTTCGCCTGCGAACGGGGTTAAAAGCGCATACCGCATTCATGAATAAATAACACATCGACGCACCCCGTCTGGGACATTTGTTAAATGGAAGGGATTATGTAAATATACCGGCCCCCGAAGAAAGATAAATACACGAATAAGCGTTATCACTTAAATTTATTTCACTTACATTATAGACATTTTTGGAAACGGGCCTAACGTCTTCGAAGCTGATCTACTTAATCCGGGGTCAGCAATAGTATGGGGTGATACGAGATCTAAATAGCCGAATCGAATTCAATTAACACAGTGGATTGATATCCATTCATGCCTTATGACCGAATTTCGTCGCATGAATTGTCGAATCACACGTAGATGTAAATTCGAAAGCCCTAATTGTGGTACGTAATAAGAGGTCTTCTTTTATATCTTTAAATGACACGAAATGGATCCTTTCATGAATTTGAAATCAAGCTTTTCCTGCGAATTTTGTAAATCAAACGAGTCCGGCCCTAGGTCAAGCCCATTATCTTTAGGATTTGTTAAATATAGCATTGGTAAGACTTACTATGTAACAACTTAGAGGGTGAAATTTTTCAATAAATTGTATGACTGGGGAATTGTAAAAATCCGTCAGTTAATTTCTATAACACGTTGTCCTCTTAATACTTTAGTAAATTCTCGGCTCCAGAAAGTCGCGGATAATAAGAAGTAATCTTATTCCAGTCGTATTTTGTTACAAAAATAGTACCCAGCTACTAGTTTATCGTACCCAGTTTAAAGATGAAATTCAGTAGAATTCGGGTGGTTACAAGATACAGCCTTATGTTCGTCCAATAAAAGCTCGTCCATTTTGGGGTGTACCGCAAATTAACACAAAAAAAATGGTGTACTTAGTTACTAGAAGCCATATGAAAAACGCAATTCAGCAATTAAGTAGGTAGGGCTATTCCGGAATATTTTGGATTCATTCGCGTTTGAACAACTGATGCGACCAGTGCGTGGTCCGTTTTGCGTTTATTCGGGTCTGGGTTACTACAGCACGCAGTGTTAAGTGAAAAGGTAAATTTGTTATCTGAGAGATTTTCCGCGGGTAGTTAATCCGGGGAAGTTCTGAAAGAGATTCGGTTGGTAACTACCAACAAATAATCACGTAACTTCGTCGCGCAATAATTTCGTTCGACCTTTGTCAGTGTGAAAGTTTGTTTTTGGGCGCCAGAAACAAAGTTGTGATTGCGGGTATTTTTCTTAAAACGGAAATTTAAACGTGAATTTTGTGCATTTACAGTTAAATAAACTAATACCCAGAAATTAAATCGAACGTGTCAGTTTTTATCCATGTTAAAGAAAAGGTTCATTGTATAAAGAAAAGAAAATAAAATACTTGAACAGTTGGGTAAAAATGATTACGTATCTAGTGAAGAACAAACCAACTAAACGTACGGGTGTCATATTTCCTATACAAACGGGCTATTGTTTACGTTCAGTAGTCCAGTTCTAGAAGTAATTCCCTAAAACGCGATACTTTGCGTATGTCTTGTACTAGTATCCATTATTAACAACATAAAAATTAGTACTCGTGCATGCGACGGCCATCTTGGGAAATGGTGACGGATTTTTACTTTTCCGGATTGAAATTTCATTAGTTGCATAAAAAACTATGAATGAATTAAAGACTAAATTGTACCCAAAAAAGAATACTCGTGCATGCTGTGCTACGGCGGTCATCTTGGGAAATGGTGACCGATTTTTACTTTTTTGGTCGTATTTTACTAGACGTTGGAAATACAAAAATAATTTTTTCGTTGAAATCAAGTTGGCACTCCCACTTTTTCCGATTGAAATTTCATTAGTTGCATCCAAAATTATGAATTAAAGACTAATTTGTACTCAAATTAGGTTTTCATTGTTTAAACAATTTATACATAATTTAAACAATTTCTTGCCCAAAACGGACAATTCTCATAATTAGTTTTAAAAAAATGGAATATAAATTAAAGACTAATTTGTACCTTTTACAATCAGATATTTACGCGGTTAACTAATACCACCAAAAAACTGTTCGACAATTTGGCTTCTTTACTTAAATTTCCTGAAATTCTCTCAATTTTTCGTTGTCCGGCCAAGAACTAATTTCAGATTCGCGATATTCATGTTCAAAAACCCCCAGAAACCAAATGTGGTCGACATCAGAATTTTTTTTCGCCCTTCCATGTAGGGGTGTGACCTCTTATGGTCGGAATTTTGAAAAATTTTGCTAAATCGGAAAGGACATACTTACTCCAAATCTATCCAAAGGCGTGCCACCAGTCTTTCTAACTCTTATCGCTGATGTGCAAAAAAACTAAAGAAGAAATGCAACTCTAACCACTTTCTTGAGAGTGGCTCCGAAACGAAACACGTTGGACTCTCGGTTTATTTGGAAAAAGTGCTACCATCCATTTTGTTACTTGTACATATGTAACTCCCTGCATTTATCTATGTTTACTGGCTTGGTAGACGACTAATGGGGAGAGGGCTCATTACAAATAGGTATTTAAAGGCCGTTCAAAATATATGTTATATAATGTAAGAAGATTAAAGCCCTTAGAAAAACCTTCCCCCAGCAATCCATTTTCGAGATATTCACATCTCCAGTAGATGTGTCCCGTGTAGACGTTCCAACTGCCGTTTGAGAGTACCTCCTCCGCCACTCCGTTCTGCAGATTTTGGCATTCCACTTGCCCTTTATGATTATCCTCTTCCAACACTTCTCGAAATATTCGCTCTTCCAAACGTCCCAATCGCCCTTTGTAAGTACTCTCCTCCGACACTCCGCTCTAGAGATAAGAGGACTTAGACCCGATCACTAAGGGGCCGAGGAGGAGGACTGTGGTTGGTAGAAATTAATTCCATTCGTTGAGACCCTTCATTAGAACACCATTATAGATAAAATAAATTTCGAACCACCACTCTCTCTCCCCATCACTCACTTGAGCTTCATACTTCCCTCAGAAACGATGTTAGAACTAACTCGAAAGTTCTCGAACGCTTCGGAACGCTCCCGAATAGTCTAAAATTTTGTCGAACAAACACGTAATATTTCCCGGAAAGAATGCGTCACATACCCTTTCGTTGCTTATCACCGATGACTAATCTTTTATGGTACCTCGAAGTCTATCAGGATTTCTAGAATATTCGCTACAATACACATAAACAAAGATAATGAAAATGATAAAAACAGCATGTAACATTTAACGCATTAAAGCTCTTCAAGATTATACGCTCATTTTTCTATTAGAAGTTCTTGAACTGCATTTTTATACATTATAAACAGTTTTATGCCCCACACTAGTGGAAATTTACTGGTAATAGATATGCGATGGAGTGGGATGTGGAGATTCAGTTAGGAATATGTGTTTGTTCCAAAATATACAGGGTTTACACACCATAGGGATTTTAATGGTAATTTCTTTATATTAAAATATTTTCCGCCCTAATTATTTTGCAGCAAAGTTGTAAATAATTTTTTTGTAGATTGTAAAATTCTAATTCATATGCCCATTTGTAATTTTTTGTTATGGGCAATCGGAGAAATTATAAATTATAATTGTAATTATAAATCTAATTTTGAAAATTATTGAAACAAAAATTAGATTGTTACACAAACATAGAATTCTAATTTATTTATTTTTTCCAGTTTCTCGAATTGAAAAATAATAAATGAGGACATGAGTAGACGCATAATTGTTCAAGCTACAAGAAACCTATTGACAACTTTGCCCTAAATTAACTAGGGGGGCAAATATTTCGACATAAATAAATTAGTATTGAAATCCCTATGCTTTACCGGAAACACGTTCACTTATTTGAGATTTTTAAATGATTAAAACAATATCTTGAAGCGTGCGCTAAGAAAGATAAAATCTATTTCTTATGGGTGACGGGAATCCCTTCTAGAGTTGTGTTTGTAACACCCTTTTGTCATAATGAGATTTGCAACTTATCATCTTCTCCACCCTTTGCGCTCTTTACGTTTTTCTAAATGCAATTCGTTGTTTCACTATTCAATCCCTTTGCTTTCTATTGATCTTGTAAGAATACAGAAAATAAAATGGCGTGTAACTTAAATTAATATACACGTACAAAGCTCGTACGCTTCTTCGCGTCAAATTAAAACTGCACTTTTTGGTTGGAGCTGTACGCTTTGGCGTTCATTTGAAATGATGTTTTAATTAATCTTGCTCTCACCGCGGGGTTGAACCGAAAACTTTAAAATCTCTTTTAACATGGTCAATTTCGATCAAGCTTCTTTAGAAACCAATTTTACCGATAAGCTTTATTTGTAAACAAATAAATGTTGATGACTTGGAAATTAACAATGACAATTTGTATAGAACGAAATTGATCTCGTCATAAATTCGAATCCGAAAATAGACCTCTTTTTATCTTCGGCAATAAGTAAGTATACGAAAAACACAACAGAAAAGCTGTGTAAGTATAATATAAGCTTGGGGCGTCATTCGGGTGTGGCGTCGCGACGCAATACAAGTCTCTACCAACCAGATACATCCCCTCAAAAGTAAGGGTGCGTCGTTTAATAAAGTTCTGTTATTTGGGGACATGAATACAAATCTAGTCCGTGTCATCGAGTTGTAGGCGTTGGAGGGATCTTCCGGTCGATATGTACATAGATGCGTTGCGACGGCGCATTTTGCAATTTGTGTTCGCAGTTTTTCTATGAACGTCGAGTAGTTAAATTGCATGTAAAACTGTTGTAAATTCTGTCTGTGATAATCATGATAAGTCAGTGTAAAGAAGAACCTAATGGTCTATGCATTGATATGTTTCGTGTGCCACCGATACCTCTAGACGACCTGCCAGCGGTGCTCCTGTGTATGTTTTTAATTTTTTTTGGTAGTTTAACATTTTAAATTTTGTGTAATTTTTTTCGCATTCAAAATTATAATTCGTTATGCGACTGTAAGATAAATGGGTAGGATGGATTTGGTATAATCCAAATTTCAGTATTTAAGACAGTTTTCTAATAAGTCAGATTAATTAATTAAAGAAAATATTACTGACGGTGAAATTAAATCAAATTGGAGAGTGTTTTTTTTTATAATGTAATTCAGAACGTTCCGAAAACCAGGACCGCGATTAGAAGATGCCGACGAAGAAGTTCATAACGTCGCAATAGTCAATTTTTGATTTTACTATAATTTTGGTCTCATTTACTGTTTTTTTTCGTATCTTATATAAATTATGTCTTCTCGCCGTTTTCGAATTATTTAAATAAGAATGATAGTATCGCGCTTATACTCTTTTGTAAAATTGGTAATTTTTTTCTGTTAATTTTCTGCTGATTTAGCCCTGTTTACACATATTGTGCACATTTTAGAATCGGTCTCCATCTTCACCCTCAAGTGAAACAAGAAATCCTTTCACGTATCACTTTTGTGCTCATTTTTTGAATACTCATTAAATTGTTGTGCTGTTATCGTTTTTGAGATTCATATTTTTCAAATGGAGCTCCAGCTTCAAGATTACACTGAATCGTTTGTCTAAATTTTGTGGCGTTGGGTAGGTACATTTTTCGTAGGAAGATATGAATTGATTATAATTAATATTAAGATATATACTATTCAGTAGCGCAGCTAGGTTTTTGTTAATGAGGGGCGACGGGGGGATTCCGCAATAATTTCACCTCATGTTGAGTGTATCCAAGTGCAAAACAAACCTGGAAGGTCTTCCGCTTTTTAAAAAGTCACCTTTAAATCAGATTTTAAAGTAATTCGCACTCTGCTGGTAAAAATGTTCATCCTCTATATAAGAAATTTGCTTCTAGAATAATTAGCGAAGCAAATATTTGAGCATTACTTATGCAGGTATCAAGCGGGCGGCGTGTCGCCTCAAGAACACTAATTTAAATTTCTACCTGTACTCAAAAATCTGCTCAAAAACTCTCATGCCGTCGGAGATTTCTGCTCTTCGGATTTCCATATACTTTGAATTCCATTATTTTCTTTCTTTGCCATATGATATTAACCAATGTCAAATTCTAAACAGTCTCAAGTACCAACTGTAAGAACATAGGTATTTATTGTTAGATACCGAAGATGCCTTTTGCTCTACGAACCAATGAAACCGATGACAATACAGCGAATTAGGTACTAATTCAATCGTAAAAAAATTAATTACAATTTCACAGAGTTTCCGTTTGCCTGCCGTCGATTAAACACTGCACAATTTGAATTTGAATTTGTCTGATATGATAAAAATAGGACAAAATGAGCACAAAATTATTCTTTGGTGATTCGTAAATTATTATCGATACGAAGCTTTCTGCAAATTTATAATGCTGGATATGTGCAATGGAAAACGGTTTCTAAACCTTAAACGCCTTCGAAAGTAAAAAAAAACGAATTTAAAATGGTTATTTAAACACCTGAAACCCTGGGCACCAATAGAAAAATTTAACATGAACATTCTAATCTAGGTCTTCATTTGAACTGGATTAAACATAATATTTACAGATGAAACAAATTTGCTACACAAAATCAATCAATAATGTTGAAATAAAAATAGGCGCTCAGGGTCATGTACAAATACCACGCCACAAGCGATCGATGGAAACAATTAAAGAAATCTTAATTATCTTAGTATTCATAACCTACAATATCCGGTCGTAACTGAGATTTTCATTAAATGACGTACAAAGACAAACACAAAATTATGATACTTCGGAACCTCACTTCTTTTATTGCACTTTGTATTTAGACGTCTCTGGGTTCGTTGTAATTACAGATATAAAATTGGTTGATAGTGGAAAAAACTACCTTCAACTGACACTTGAAGACCTTGGAGAAAGGCTACGCGTTAACTGCTCGATATACACAACTTATTGGTAAACTTTACTTTTTTAATTCGACTTAAACATTCACTTTAAACAGTGTAATAAATATTTCTTGGAGCAATCAACTAAATTTCTTCTCTCTTGCAATAGTACTGGCAAATACGGCAAATTGCCTATCACAACACAAAGACCAAAAGCCACTACCAAAAAAGCCACGATTAATGTCCGTGTCTTCTATTTAAAACAGTTTCCTTTTCTTTTCAACTTTCCGAACAACCTCCTCCACAAGTTACCAAAATTACTGCGTCGTCAGATCACTACATCTGTGTATACATGATCAACAGCTGCATATCTAACATAATTAGCTTTATTCAGCGATAACATTCTTATCGTAATGACTGACTATAACATGAGATAACTTTAACAGAACATTTCACGCAAATCGCATTCAATTAAAATCAAATCAAACAAATTATTTAAACAAAAATTGGGCAGCTAGTAATTCTACTGCAAATCATATTCGAATAACATGATCGAAATTAGCTACCAACATTTAACCTCAAATGTAAATAAAATTAAACACATACCGGGTGACCCAACATGACTCTAGGCGCTGAAAGCAAATAAAACCTTCGTATGACGTAATTTACGCAACAATATATTTTTTCTTTGAGTTTCTTTTTAGTTTTATATTTGTGTCCATTTAACCTGATGATCTTCAAGATCACCCAAAGTCATCCACTCGATCTGGACGCTTTGTATAATTTTAGTCCTGACCGAAAGCTTGAAACCTTCCATTCTATGACTTTTTGAAATTGGTCAATGAATAACAAGTAGATAATTCTAATATACAGGGTGTCCATTATGTATGGAATATAGTATATGTAAATCTAGGTCTCGGTAAATATCGACTGTATACAAAAATTTTTATATGAAAGTTGTTTCACATTTTATTTCCCTTAATAAGGCAGCATTCAGTTGTTCTTATGTCAGAAAACAAATGAGCAACGGAAAACAATTGAATTTTTTTAAACAGCAATGTACCGTTTCATTACGCTAATTTGATAGAGATTTTTTTCTCTTTTCGACGAGTACCTACCCTTATATTTTTGAAAAAAAAATTATTATAATTACATCAATAACATTAATCTAGATATCATATATCAAAATAAAACAAATGAACTTTACGTTTCTTGAAGACAACACGAACCTAGCAATAATTGCGGCAGCAATTTCTCCCAGAATACTCAGACATTAATTTCAAGCTTTCCGTGATAGGTGTTCACTACCTTGCAGTTAATAATTACGATAAAAACTATTTTATTTCTAATTTTATTTTGTCTTCCAGGTTTTTAATAAGAAACGTGCACGTTCATTTGTTGTATTTTGATGTCGGATATCTTGATCTAGAATTTTGTTGAAAAATTGTCTTGTATTAGGGTACAACATGTTACATTATCGAAAAGAGAAAAAAAATCTCTAACAAATGAGCCTAATAAAATGGTGTACTGCCATTTAAAAAAATTCAATTGTTTTTCGTTACTCATTTGTGTTCCGAAATAAAACAACTGAATGCTGCCATATTATAATTTTATTGATTGTTGATATAAATGATTGTTGATTTCTAATGGGTTTTGAATCAATTTCTCTATATATTATTGGTAGCTTAATTTATGTTATTTTGATGTGCCGTCTCTAGTATTACACAACATTGTCCTATAATTGGAATAATTTTTGTTCTGTTGAGTAATTAAATATTATTATTATTAATATATTATGGGAAATAAAATATTACGTAGCTTTTATATAGACATTTTTTTAGACAGACGTTATTTACCGAGATATGCAGGGTGGCAATTTGAAAACTTACCACCCCCCCATGTCTTAGTAAATGGACGAGAAATTTTAAAAAATCAAAATCCGTTTCGGTAATGCGGAGGGGGAATCCCAATGGCATAGTTGGCGACGCACTCCCTTCAACCCCTGCGCCCCAGCCACCTAAACTTTTAAATCTTAAATAGTAACCCCCAATGTGTGATACGTCGTTGGAAAGTTCTGAAAAAATGCTTACCAACCATACCAAATAGCATTACATTTAGGTTAGTAATCAAATCAAAAAATAAACTAATATGAGCTTTCCAACGACGTATCACACATGGGGGTCACTATTTAAGATTTAAAAGTTGGGGTGGTTGGGGCGCAGGGGGTTGGAGGGAGTGCGTCGTCAACTATGTCATTGTAAGTTTTCAAATTGCCACCCTGTATACTAAATTATATACATAATGGGCACCACCAAAATGCTACGTAAAGTGCATCTATCTAATGAAATTAACTGGGGTCGAAAGTTTTCGTTGATTGATTGATAGCTAGTATTCTCTCACGAACTGTGCTTAGTAACATACAATTAATATGGCTTAATAAGTCTCGGCTTTAGTGCTAACTTCCAATCTTTATTTTCCGAAAATAAATTAATGTTAATATAAACATTTCAATCTTTTTTGTGGCTTGTATTTATGGCACGACTAAGATCCGATACGATAGATTTCTACTTTTCAGAACATTTGTGATCTGAACATGTGCCTTTGATGCTCACCTCTGATGGATATACTCACCCCCGGATTATATAATACTACTTAAAAGTGCGCCATGCAAAAATTCTCTTACTAAAACTCACCTCTAAGTTTGTCTTTGGTTATTATTACATGTCTTGCTAGGTAGATTGGTATTTAGGACGTGGTAGAGGTTTGTAGAAACGAATGTAGTCTTTTGTCGCCACTCTCAAATTTCACTTCCCTTTATAATACGCAGAAGTATAATATGAGGGGCGAACCTCGCTGTTAATATCTTCGTCGTGACCCAGTAATCTATTTCTGATACGCGTACCACAGCAAATTGACCGCTTGCTACCAGCAGATGGAAATATAAGCTAAGGGCGTTGGCACCCGCAGGCAACGGTGAATTACAAAACTTCGAAGAGGAATCGGTATGTAACGTAAAACGTGTCTGGAACTTGAACCCTGAAAGAAATCAAAAGTGACCCCCTTTCTTTGATGACATACAATTTACCTCCCTCTTAGATAAAAAGACTAAGCTGGTTGAATCCCGTCCAAACTAATTACTTCGGAATTCCCAAATTAAAAATTCAATCGCCAGATATCAATACTCTAATGTTCGGAAGATGGCAATTAGAACTCCATGCGTTCTACCTTACGCTACATGCAAATAGACAACCAAAAAACAAGGCGCTGTCGGTTCTGTGCGGAAAATTGCGTGATTGAATTCCATCACTAGGTGGAGCCATCTATCCAATCGCTACAAATGTTACAGGTGTTCTTCAACACATAATCAAACAATACTTTTTTAGCCCAATCGCCAACGTGTCCGAGAATTATATTGTTAGTTTTCGAATAATGCATTATGAATAGATTGAAATGGAGACACCCTGTGTACGATTGCACTGAAAACGAAAACTAAATGTGCAACCTGGTACCATCTGAAATGGAAGGAGTTACCAATGCTCAGGACAGAAAAAATATGAACTATTATCATGTTAGAAATAGTGGAATTTGGATTATTTATGTTAATTATACATATTGCTATGGCACCACGTTGGGCTTCAAATAAATAATACTGCGTGCAAAGGCATACGGTCACTACGCCCCCCACAAAACAACTCTGCCTAGGTATCTCCATTACTAAAATCATGAATATCCCAAAGCACAACCGGTTCTCGTTCTCAAGAAGAATCCTAGTATTGACCTGGAATTATATAATTTGAAAGACTCAAAAATTCTAAAGGACAAATTTGTAATTTGATTTGATTAACAACGGGAATAAACCTTGGGCACGAATAGGAAAAAATTTACGACGTGCGTACTCTATCTGGGTCGCACAATGGGTTGGAATAAACACACAATTGATTTATTGACAATGACAAAAATTGATTCTGAAGCACATGAAACAAACATAACATCCCTGAAAGAAAGAGAGGCTACATAGCCTGTTTTTTACAAAATACCTCGCAAGCAGGCGATTCGGTTGGGTGGAAGAGCAGGAGCGGAACCCATCCATTCCTGAACTACACCGTTTGGCGTTTAGACCTAAAAATGCAATATTGCGTCCATTTAAAATAAGGAGTGATGTCAATCAGTCCAATTTTGTAACTTAAAATAATCTTAGCAACTTGCTAATAGTGAAGGTAATTGCTAGACAAGCAATATTTGCTAAAAGTGGTATTCTGTACTGACAAACTTAGCAATGTTGCCTAAAATTTTATCCACTTACGCCAGAACCTAAGCTCGATTTGTTTTCTACCTGTATTCTAAATTTAGGATCCTTTTTGTTTCAGCCACTATACCAAAGTGCGGAGGTTGTCACGAAATGATCTTAGACCGGTTTATACTGAAAGTGGCGGACCGAACGTGGCACGCCAAATGTTTACAATGCACGGACTGTAGAATACAACTAACCGACAAATGTTTTGCAAGGAACGGTCAGCTTTTCTGCAAGGAAGATTTCTTCAAGTAAGTATGCAATATTGTATTGCTTGCATGCTGAACGTAGACAATATTAAACATTTCGATGGAATTATGAAAACAGACCATTCTGTCTGTGCCATTTTTCATAAAATTGTCGAAGTGTAATGTAGTGAAGATGTAACAATGACGACTGTCTATGTGGCGCTGTGGGTGCAGACGATTCGGCACGAAGTGTGCAGGATGCGACCTGGGAATTCCACCAACGCAAGTAGTGAGAAGAGCACAAGACAACGTTTACCATCTCCAGTGCTTTGCCTGTATCATGTGCGCGAGGCAGCTGAATACCGGTGACGAATTTTACCTGATGGAGGACCGAAAACTAGTTTGCAAACCAGACTACGAAGCGGCTAAAAGTAAAGGTAACTGAGAAAGACGCCTAGAAGCGAGTTTGAGTCTTTTTCTGCAAACAGCTGCGGAGTGCTTGGACGGAGATCAGCCTAATAAAAGACCACGAACGACAATAACCGCCAAACAGTTAGAAACGTTGAAAACGGCGTACAACAACAGCCCAAAACCCGCCAGGCACGTGCGAGAACAGCTTAGTCAAGACACCGGTTTAGATATGAGGGTAGTCCAAGTGTGGTTTCAAAATAGGTATATATAAAATAGATTAGAATGCTTTAAAAAATGTTTAACATTAGTCGTACTGCTGCTAAAAGGAGGGCGAAAGAAAAAAGGCTGAAGAAGGACGCTGGACGGACGCGATGGAGTCAGTACTTCAGATCGATGAAGGGCGGATCTTCACCTCGGCACGACAAGCTGCTGGACAAGGACGAAATGAAGGTGGACTTGGACAGCTACAATCACCACGGTAATAAACTTCCACCTGGTAGATTTTCATTTGACCAATTTGCTTGTTACAGACTTAAGTGACGATAGTTACGGTACCGTAGTCAATATGAGCATGGATCAAGATGGTTCGTCTCCGCACGGCGTCGGGCGTTCACACTCCTTCCTGCGCGGTTCCGGATCACCTTCATATCTACCTGGACACACACCTCCACAAGGACTAGACCCATATCCCTACTCCGACCAACTTTCTGTGTATACCTCAATAAGTAAGTTCCAAAATCATCCAATTCGAGCGTTATCGTAACGTTGCAGCTCAAGGGCCACCTCCCGGTATGAGCTTACCGCACGGTCTTCCTCCCGGCGCCGACACCGACATCAGCAACGACAGCAGTCCGAGGGGCTATCCAGACTTCCCGCCCAGTCCCGACTCGTGGTTAGGGGAACCGTCCAGCGCACACTACTGACCCTGCAAACGGAGTTCTATAGTACTCACCATTTATTTCATATTAATATAAAGAGATTAACATTTTTATTAATGTTCCATTGCATGCGTGTAAATGCAGTGTCGCACAACTCGTGACAGTTAATTTTGAGACATGAAATTGTACAAATATTCTTTAAGAAATGTCGTCTTGAGATTAATTGTATTCTTTTAAACAAAAAACTTGCTGTATAGTTCTAGTCAAATGGATTTAACTTTTTGTGTCCGTTTACAATACAAATCTAGTCGTAATTATGTGTATTATTTAAATAATTTAGATTTATATGTCAATTTATATATAAAAAAAATTTTCTGTGTCCGTTGCCGTTTATTTTTATGATTCTTAGTTTATTCTCATATTTCTTCGAACTTTGGATTTGTTACAGTAAATTGTACTTTTGACGGCAGGTTCATTTATGTATACAATATTTAAATAAGAGGGGCAAAGATGTCAATAAATTCTTGTGATGAGAGAAAATACTAGGTAACATATAGATGAAGATAAAAACGTAAAACAGCATCACGGGCGAACTTTGTTTCTTTCTGTTTGTTACAGTCTCCGACACATTCTACTTTTCGGATGCGCAACAACACAAGCACTTGGATCTTCCTTCTGCTTCGTTTAGGCTGCGCATTACTTTCCTCAGAGGGCGGAACTGCTGAGTACTATCCTCAAAGGTTAGGATCTTTATAATGTGTCAGCGCTATCAAGGGGTATCAACTAAAATACTCGGTCGACAACTTTATAATAGACGTCTTGACTTGGAACACTCGCTTGAAACATCAAGCATATAAACAAACTGTTCCTCAATGGGAATTGCGTTAGAGACCCTTCTAGATATGCCCAATCACTTCCTTCGACCTTCGGATACAAATTCCTGTCGTGGCCTAGTTTTGGGGCAATTCATTTGTTGGCATTGTGTTACCCGACAAACATTCACTTCTCTTCGAAAAGAGGTTTAAAGAAGTTCATTTCGAACTGGATGGGTTTCATGTAGACAATGTTACATGATCATTAGGTTTGGATTTAAATTTTTGAATTTTGCCCCTAGAAATGTGTAAAGCAGTGTCAAGATTCTGTAGTGTCTTCCCAAACAAACTTTGACCATGATGATACAAAGAATTTATCGGGATGTTTGCGGTCATCTAAATATGTGTCATTTCTACATATCCAATTTTCAATGGGCTTTTGTTCTTTTATTACTTTTGGAGTCAAGATTGCGAGGAGCTTGATTTATATCCTTTTTAGTTGAGCGGTAGGATTACATTTCCTAGTAAGACTGAGATAACCGTTAGGAAAAAATTGGCTGGACCAGCAGATTTGACGCACGTGGAGGAGAAGATTTAGGATCCTAACTCGTTTTTCATTTGAGGGAAGTGGTTATAATATTCAATTAAATTTTAAATATTGAGTAGCAATTCGCCAAATTGTTTTAAAACCGTAAGATGGGATTCAGATTAACATCTGTTTTTCAATCGAACCACAACATAATATTCACAATTAAAATCTAAATCGCAAACAAACGCAGTGGTAAAATAATGTATGTGAATATGTGGGTATTATTCCATCTAGTAGTGATGATGATAACTAGTTATATTTACAATTAAACCATACCAAATTTGTTAAAATCGGTCCAACCGTGAAGAAGTTAAAGCAGGTTATTGCAAAAACAATTTAATGCCCCGCACCCTCTTTGTTTTTGAAATAACTGAGTTATTTTTTACGAAAATGATAAACTGGTCTCTTTAAAAATGTGAAAAAATTTTTTTTAGTGTATTATGCGAAATTTAAAGAAAATGCAATTTTAAAATTTAAGATGGTAGTTACGCCCTCTGGTGGTCATTTTTAGAACTTGAAAATATTTTCCAGCGATTCTTCATAAGCGATTTACCCAATAATTTTTTTTACCCCTAAGTCATACGACGAACGGTTCCCGAGATATGGCCGACGAACAGTCTTATTGGGTCACCCGGTACACGAAAAAAAAAGTTCTCTCTAATAATGTGGGGGAGGGGTTAGTTTACCTTGAAATCTTAAGTTCAAGTAATGTATGTAGTAGGTACATCGCTGCGGTACGTGATTTACGCCAGACCACCGTGGATAACGATAAAAACAGACGCGAGTCATCAATTGTGTTGGTTCCGTTTCGGTAAATTAGTCCCGCAACAATTACAGATAAGAATAATGGATTGCGGTTGGTATAGAAGCGTGCGGAAGCGACCTAACGGAAGTCGGTTCCGTTTCAGATTTTGTAACTGGCAACGATAGGAAAGGGGAAGGCTGGGTAGATTAAGATCGACCACCTGAGCGTACAGGTCGGTTTCAAAAAAATTAGATCGCAGAAAAGGGTAAACGTTCAAAGTTATGAAAAGCGCAGTGGCTGTTAATTAAAAAAATAAATCAAGTATATAACGTTCCAGTTAAAGAAAAAGTGCTTGCACTTGTTTAGAAATTGTTGAGAAAAAAACCATTCGTCTTTTTCATAGGAGTACCAGATGTTTTCATTAAAAGAGTTCCAAGAGTCATATCTGCACTAAAAGAGCTCGTTTAAGAAAAGTAGTCGATGGTGTAAACGTAAAGGATTTTCATGGAACCCCATGAATATAAAATTTTACCTTTACCCTCTCGAGTACTTTCATACCAGTTCGTATTAGTAAAAATGACGTAATTTACACAATTTTTTTAGCAACCTTACAATTCAATGGGTAGATTACGTCAGCATTTGTACCCCTATTATGGTAGCACAGATACGATTACTGCTACTGTAGCTGTATAAAATTTGAAGATTTCATACTTACTAATTTAGATGAGTCTGTTTAACCTCACCATTTCAAAGGGATTACTTACCTTGCGGAAGATGTGGAAATCTAAAGTGGAAAATCCAAAGCCTTCCTGTTAAAATTGTCTATATTATTTACCTAAACGTATTTACATGAATAAGGCATTGGTGATATTTTTCCGAGGTAAAGTTATTTTTGTTTGGTTTACCACGTATCGTTGTAGGTTATGCCCAATTTATGCCATATGTTGTAATTTAATTACCTACCTTTCTTTTACCTATATCGTAATCCGAAACCCATTTATTAGTGGGGTACGTAAGTTTGAATTCATTTGATTTTAGTCTGATAATGGTATCTAGTTTATTGGGTGTATCTTTTTGTGTACGTATAACGATCATTGTGGCGGTTGTATTAAAGAAGTACCGTTGTTTTGGGTGAATATTGTCAACACTCATTTTTGAAACGAAATTTGTTATCGGCTATTTTAAAAAATATGCATAGTGCATTTTATAGGTAAACGTGTATTATATGCTAGAGCTTTACCAACTTCTTTTATTTACATTGTAAACAATGAACCTCGGGTTGTCATGATTCAATAAAAATTAGGTTAACTCTTTAATTTTTTAAGTACAATCGGTCACTATTTTGTTTTGCCCATACAGGTGATTAATACAAGATTTTCAAAAAGCCACAGAGATGAAGAGAAGTTAAATGCACAAGGAATTGCAGTTATGAGCTCACATGAACTCATTTTTAGGTTTTGGTAAAAATGCACGGGGTAACTCGAGGGGTAACTAGATGTGTCTCTGGTCAACTTATCAACATTAAAAAAAATTACAAAAATAATTGTTACTAAAATTTTTTAAATTGTGTTCAATGATTTTTGAGAAATAATTCAAACAAGTTGTAAATCAGCATATGCATTATTAAAGCGCATTTTTGGTAATACAAGTCAGTATTTTATTAGCGAAGTTTAAAATTATCGATCTCACGAGTAATTTTGGCTGCCTTAAATAATTAATTTTATTTAATTTCAATTCAGGGTACGTCTTTATTTTGTAAAACACATCACAAAGTAAATAATTAAGTTTTTATACTGGTAGCGCTATTTAACTGTAAAATTATAGCACCTCCGAAAACCATATCGAAAATATTTTCTTAAATTATCGATCTCACAAGTAATCTAACTCAAAATAGACTAGAGCCTGCACATCTATTCTATAGCAGAAAGCTTTTAGTGAAAATTTGAGGTGTCTAGTTATTGTAGTTGCTGAGATCTCACCCGGACAGTCGGCCAGCCAACCATAACGAATATAATAGCGTATTTTTTTCAAAGAATGCGCTAAAAACGACGGTTTTCAAGAGAAAAAATGTTACTGGTTATTGCTCTTACTCAAAAATTGCAACTTCTAAAAATATGCAAAATATGAACCCTTTCATAGAAATACCCGCATGCCCAAAGAAGTGCTAAATAACTAAACAATAGTACGTATGTA
>NW_022170596.1:11726203-11727733 GCF_008802855.1 Photinus pyralis
TAGGTATCTCAAACATTTCCAAAATACTTTAAAAATTTCTGAAACCGATATTACTGAAACAGTTCTCTAATTTCTTACAAATTTTGAATAACTTGGGAAGCATTTTCAAAATATTTAAACATTTTCAAAATTGATACACATTTTGGATATATTTCCAAAATCTCCTACACATTTCCAAAACTTGGGACGCATTTCTAATATATTTCCCTCGCATTTCTATCATTCTCGATTTTTTAAACATTACATTGCGTAATTTCTATAAATTCGTACAAATTTACAGTGTTTATGATCGATTCCATTATTTCCATATCATTTCTGAAACGTTTTCTGAACGATTTACAAAATCCTTAAAAATAATTTGTTACAAATTTTCTATAACTTGGGAAGCAGTTCGCCAAATTTGACACATTGTACTAGACATTTCTGAACTGTTTCCAAAATGTCCTACACATTTCCAAAACATTTCCCCCACATTTCTATCACTTCTGAAATATTTGTGTATTTCCAAAATATGGTTTTTACACGTTTTTAAAATTTTGTACACGATTCTAAACTTCAAAAATTCTTTAAAAATATTTCCCACATTTCCCAAACACTTAGGTACAAAATTTCTGTAATTTCATACAAATTTCCAAAATTTATTAAACGTTTACAATATTTCCAAAGGATTTTCTTCCGCACTTTTCCAACATTTCTGGAACATTTGGTTAATATCTTACGTACCCGCAATAGAATCGTTGTGCAACGTCGTTTAGTTTTCTGGATTTCATTTTATCATACAGGGTGTAACATAAGAACGTAAAAAATTGGGCGTTAGAGGGGATCAAAACAAGCAGTTTTTCCAAATAAACCGAGGGTCCAATGAGTTTCGTTTGGGAGCCACCCTCAAAAAAGTAGTGAAATTTGAATTTTTACTTTAATTTTATTCTCGGCAACCATACGAGTTAGGAATACTGGTGGAACGCTTTTTAATAGGTTTTGGGGTATGCCCTTTCCGATTTTGCATTTTTTTTTACAATTCCTACTACGAAAGGGCGCACCCCTAAACGGAGGTGCGAACAAAATACAGATTTTGTCGAAATTTGGTGTCTTGGGAGTTTTTGAACATGAAAATCACGAATCTGATATTAGTTTTTGAGAAAAAACCATTCCACCATTTTTTAAGGGTGGCTTTCAAACGAAACACGTTGGAGTCTTGGTTTATTTGGAAAAAATGCTTGCTTTGATCCCTTCTACTATTCAACGATACACATAAATCCCTGTCTACTTCTTAATAAATAGCACTGTATAATTGCAGTAGGTAATGTTATTTAATACGATTAAGGATTTTCAACTCCTGTATTGTAACAAGCTGTTACAAGATCATGTTGGACCGGGATCAAGCCATGTTGGTCAGGGGTCAAGTCCGCACTACAAAGCTTCAATTTCTGTAATAAGATTTCTAGCTAAATTGTGAAAAGATACCCTAATCAATATACTTCAAGGGCTAAGGATGCAGATTTGTGCTCACTTTGCATATATTTTTCCCCA
>NW_022170596.1:11727833-11756880 GCF_008802855.1 Photinus pyralis
GGAGTCGAATAAAACGAAAACCACCCCATGAAATCGCTTCCAATTTTAGTATGCTATACATTGAACCTTTTTAAATAAGTAGTTAAAATTTTAGTACGAGAGTAGAGGCTAGAGCCATTTATGTAAGTTCCGATTTTATCAGAAACGGGAGGTCGCACGAACTTTTAAAGTACATCGATATCAGCGGCTTATTGTCAATAAAACAATAGATGTACTTTTAAAACTATAATTTCATTAAGTTTGTCATAAACATTTTTTTATTTTTTGGAGTTTTTCGCTTTGCATGTCGCGTGTATCGAGATGCATGTGAAGGATGCGCGCGAACTCCCAGTCCATTAGAATGTTTATTTTATTGTAATTTCCACTGCCCATGTATATAATTATAAATTGATTGTAAGACCATTATAATTTGTGAAAAATGTTTATTACTTATGTATAATTAAACTTTCTTATATAATTAATGTTTTACTCTCCTTTCTCAAAACATTTTGCCTGGTATTTTCAAATTTTTGTTAACATTTTTTTGGCATTGAGCCTTGTGAAAAATGATCGCCTACTTTCGTATAAGAAAAATGCATGGGCGAGTAACATTCTAATGGACTGGGAGTTCGCGCGCATCCTTCACATGCATCTCGATACACGCGACATGCAAAGCGAAAAACTCCATAAAATAAAAAAATGTTTATGACAAACTTAATCAAATTATAGTTTTAAAAGTACATCTATTGTTTTATTGACAATAAGCCGCTGATATCGACGTACTTTAAAAGTTCGTGCGACCTCCCGTTTCTGATAAAATCGGAACTTACATAAATGGCTCTAACCTCTACAAAAATTCGATTTTCGTACTAAAATTTTAACTACTTATTAAATTTGAAGCGATTTCATGGGGTGGTTTTCGTTTTATTCGACTCCAAACTTGACCGTAACGAGAAATATCACAAAAATTTTTTGCACTTTATGCGTTCTAAACGTAGTTAAATTTTATGGAAAAAATATCCTTTAGGCCTAATCAACGCAAAATTAAACGAGCTTTAATTTGATACCCCTCCCATTAAAATAGGTCAACTGGTTATTTTTTTATTAATCTTTAAACTCGGGTGCACATACTTTTTGCGCCGACAGTAGTTCCTTGAATTATTAGGGATAGGAAAAATTAAGCAATTAAATTAGGCATTTTTAATCACTAATTAATCTGATTCGTTTTTGCTCCACGAAGTACCAGTGAACTAAGTTCATAACTCAAAATCCTCAAAGTAGCACAGAATTTGTTATCTGCAGCAAGAGAGAAGTTTCTAACTCAACTGACCTAGTGGCATAATGTGGTATTTCAGCTTGATCTGCTCCTACTGCCTACATCCATCATTCTATGACATGAGATCTCTTTACAGCATAGTAAATAATGCTGCGCCCCATGTCGATGTACCGCATTATTGATGAATTAATCGATAGCTATTATGAGATGTAGACGTTGAATGGTAAATTCTCGAACGTGGTAGCGACGTACACATGATAGGTACATACTACCTACTTCAAGCAAGATATACATTTCAGTTAATAACGCGAGAAACTCGCAGATGTGAGGCAATTAATAAAGCAAAGTGGCATTTAGAATACGTTACAATGTCTACGCCTTTCAGCGAGTCGCGCAACACAAAACAGATTTTATGAAGTAATATAGTAAATCATACTTTATGTCTATCTTAAACTTGCCACAGTTGTACAAGTGAAAATATGTTTGAAATAAAGGTGAGATCGTAAATCAGACGACAAAATAAGTTTGAACTCGGCAACTTTCGAAATATTGTCAAACATGCCAAGAAATTTAATTTATGCTGATTAAAGTCAGAACTTTTCAAATGATAATTTTGCTTTAAAGTTTTGCATACTGAGACTGACATAGAAAACATTTCAGATCAAAACTTAAATGGACCGGACGAAATGGAAATGAATAAATTATGATCTTTTAAACAATTAGCTTTGTAGTAAAAACGCTTCTATGAACTATCCAAATTTACTACCGCATAAATCTTGTTTAAAATACGGGTCCTTTAAACGACAACCGTATGAAACCCGCATGTAACGTCTCGTAACATCAACCGTAATTGTGTTCGGCGCCAAGGTAAAAACATACCAGAACTGTTAGAATGCACTTTGGTGTCGTTGCACCTCGCAAAAGGGAACAAAACATGCATACAATATTACTGTAAGATGGACATTTTCTATTAAGGAAAGTAGTAGAATTAAATGGACCCTTTTTTGTCAGAGCTCAATTATTAAGATGGACAAATCTACCGTAAAGTCACCTTCCATTAAAAATGTCCCTCTGTAATATACAAGTAGAGTCATAAGGACAAACCTTTTCTTTTAAATACAAAACCAACAGTGTAAAAAAATGCATAATAATAGTTTAGAAAGACTGATCACACCGATCAGGTGCAATATTTTGTTTCGAGCAAAATTTTTTAGATATATTATTGTCATTTTTTTGTATTTTAACGTCTGTTTATAGGCATTCTTCTCTTTGTGGAGAAATTGCCCTATAATTTGTAACGTCCCGTTGTTTCGTTGAATGCGTTCTTAGTTGAGTAACGGCCTGAATGCGTTTTAGTAGGTTAGAAGTGTAGTTGAGGATATCACTTGTGCTTTTGTCGTTGAAATGACAGGTTTTTATTTGGCGAAAGATGTTGATATCTGAAGTGGAAAATTTCAGTCATGAAAATTGTTTAAATTATTTATCTAAGGGTATTTACGTGAGTGGGCCATTGTTAAATCTTTTCGAGGTAAAGTTTTTTCATTGGATTCCTTATTTCATTAACAGGTTGCTTTTTAGGTTTTACGATGTTTTAATTTAATTACATATCTTTCTTTTACCTATATCGCAATCCGAAACCCATTTATTCAAATGGGTTGCGTAAGTTTGAATTAATTGGATTTTAGTCTGATTGTGGTTGATTATTCAAGGATACGAAAACGAGTTAATAGTTCATGCTTGTTTTTTTTAAATTATTACATGTTCTGCCAGGTTCATAATTTAAAAAAAAGGAGCATTTACTTCGAGAATAGGACACTTAATTAGCACCTAATTATAGTTAGTTCACTTTACATTTTCTTGGGTCTTTAAGGTAGTGCTCAGCTGAGTTCATATGAACCTGGCAGAACATGTAATAATTTAAAAAAAAAGGAGCATTTAATTCGGGAATAGAGCACTCAATTAGCACCTAATTAGCAATTATGCAATATGTTTGATTGTGTTCTGCTGACCTTGCTCTGCTAGGTTATCGGATAATCCATTTTTTTTACGTCGGCCGGGTGGAAATTACGATGTTCCCTTTCCGCGGTTTAAGAATTTTAACCGCACGGTCTAATTCTAAAGGCAAGCATTTAGCACCTTTCTTTCTGTTAATTATAATAGGCGGTTTCGTTCCGCTTTCCGGCATTGTGTTTTCCAGTAGATACTATTAATTATTTTATGCTTCCGTTTCCGTGTGCTGTAATTTTGTTTTAGCTTTTTCGCTAGTAACCGACCGACTTTTGTCTCCAGCTAACTTGCGCGTGGCTTTCGAAGCCATTCTGACACCGCCGGACTATGATGCAAAGTAAAGCTATTCACTGCTTTGAGACTCACACGAGTACTTCATAGGAATAGAACATAAATAATAATTGACGTCACAAGCAAGGGCGATTTAATTACGTAGTCGGAGAAAGTATTTATATCAAAACAGGCTACCGCAGAAACAACGAAGCTACAATCATTAAGTGAATCTCAAACAAACCTAATAATTACAATTTGATTGTATCGAAAATCAGTATGTAATCAAACGTTAATCAAGTGATCTATGAACATAACAAAATTTAGCTTTGAACTTCGGATGGCAACCTTATGAGCTCAAAAGGCCGCGTTTTGCAAATCTGTAACAGACAATAACACAACAAACAAATAAAAAGGGGTAGTGAATCGCGCTGCACATAAACTATTGCGAAATAGCAATGCTAGCGTCTGACACGGAGGCAATCGTATATAAATCAATCGGAATCAATAATTCGAATGACTTTACACTAGCAATCACGGTTATGAAAGCATAAACGTGACGTTGAATTCAAGAAAAGTACTTTACAATGCACAAATAACTAAATTTCTATTGATCTAATCAATTCACAATGTAAATAAACTAGTATGAGCAAATTCTTCGGAGTAACACAAATAACGTGACTAAAACTTGTATATATCGGCTTCGGACAAAGCCTCGGTAACTTCAAAAACTTGTTTAAAAAGCAACAGTAGCGAAAACACAGTTAATCTGAAGGATATAATGTAATCAAACTAACATAAGCAACGTAAGTGGTAAGCGAAGCAAGTAGCGTAAGTAAAATCCGATGTATCGGGGCAATTTACAAGATCGTTAACTGCTAAGGTTTCAATAGTGGCGATTACAATTCAGGACCAACAGCAGGTCAACAAACTTTGTGTGTAAGTAGGTCACAGGTAATAGTTGGTAGAATTGAAGTAAACTTTTTGCAGCCGGTAATGTAGAAACTCATCTGTGGTGTGCTTGACTTGTTAAGATGGCGGTGGACCTCCACACATTAATTTTCTTTGCGCAATACTGAGAAAGTCCAAAATTCTGCGGTTTCCACTCGGGAATAACCATGTAGAAAGCACCAAAGGTAATAATGAAGGAAAAGTAAGGCAGAAGTAGGAGGTAATAAGCGTAAAAAAAGATCATTCGAAGTCATTGGTAACGCGTAATTGTTTTGTTACATACCAAAAACGGCCTTATAACTTGTAAAATATATCCGCAAATGCGCCAGCGAAGTGTTGGAAGAAAAATATCAAGAGAAAAACTTTACTAAACTTCAGCATTAATAAAAATTCCAGAAAAGGTTCACAAAAATTGTCAAGTAAGTAAAAAATAGGAGAACTGCAAAATTTGCGATTTTGCCAAACGAACTTTTCGGACAACGCGTGAGGATTGATGCACAAACACAAAAACGAGCACAAATTAATGTGTTCAGTACTTTGGACGTCTACGTTTGATATTTTATAAATCGTGTTACTCGTTAACGGTCCTTTGTAAATTTAAATTAATTCCTGACTTATAGGATTAACTAATTGGATTATTTTTGTAATCCCGAGCGTAAAGCTTCTTAGCGCTTATCCTTCCCGAAAAATCTTCACTGTTGTCACCGAAAATACATAAAATATACCATATTTTCTACACCTCTTTTTTCTTGCAAAAAACTATTGTCTTTGCACCCAGTTTTCAGTATTTGAGCTCCCACGCTGTAAGTAAATATTTTGTGTTAACGCAAAACGAAATTGAAACGAACCCTAGCGATGAGTTTCATTATATTACTTGCCGCCCGCGTAAATTATGCAATTATAATTTAGAATTTATATTCGTTCGTAGAATATTTATTGATGTAGCACATTATTTATTTAAGGTCTACTGAAATAGCGGGCGTGTTTTCTATTCATTCGCACATAATTTTTAATATAGCCACAACCCATTTATTTATTCGTGAAAATATGTAAATGTAAACCACTTGTTAGGTGTGGTCGGTTTAAGGATAAAAAGTCGCAAGAAAGCCCTCGACTATTGCCCATTATGCGTTCGTGTTGCAACCCTATAGATCTGCATCATGCATGTCCACCAACTAAACATCGAATTGCCCACTTTTCACCGTCAAATCTGAAAAGTGGACCAGTGTGGTCAGGCCGATGATGATTTTGGGCTTCCGGTGCGATGCATCCAATTTCTAAACTTGAAAAGTGGATCATGCATAGAGAAAACGGCTACAGTTCTCTTTACGTAAAAAGTGTACGGATATGTATGATTAAATTCAACTTCGTCTTTCTGTAGATGACTTGTCGAGAAACGCGTATGGAACTGTGATGTGTGTACAATTAGTTTGACACGAATATGATTTCAATTTAAAAGGTTTCGATTGGCTGACATAAATATGCACTTTGAATTTCTTCCATAGTTTGTTTACGACAGCTTCGGAAAATTACCTTAGAAAGGCGTCCCTATTGAAAGTGTTAGTTTTACGCATGGTTAATTTTATGGTACTTAACGCTTACATTACATTTTACATTTTAAGGGGTTGCTTTTTATTACCTGTAGGCGCGTATATACTATATGACTCTCCACCTTAAATGTGGGTTGTTTTTATTTTATTTGTTTTTTTTCCACTTGGGCAATTTTATAATTAAAACTACGAACATTTCTTTCAATCTCCTGAAAGGCTTCTTATGTCATATTTTTGAGGGGGCTGGATTCCACCTGGTCCTAACATGTTGTTCTTGTCAGGAAACCCAGCAAATTTTTCCCGTGCATCTCTTAAACTTTACGGCCTTTGCCTTTGCTTCAGTGTACACGGCCGTACGCTCAAATTTGTCGCCTGGAGATTGATTGTTGGGGGCACATTTCCCCACCACCCTATTAATTTAACTTCTCTGTTTTCATGTGAGATGGTTGCGCTAGTTGTATTATTAAGTGGCAATCTCTATACCTCGCAAAAGTGTGTCGCAATTGTCGTTACTCGTCACATTTTTGTAAATATACAGAGTGAGCTTTTTCCTCAGCTTTTTCCGATGTTTAGTATGTGGAACTCATAAACCGTAAGAGATACACAGTCGTTTAAATGGGTAAAAAATAGCAGAATTTTATGTTGATTAAGTTTCAGAGTTTCTTCTAGCTGTACAAATAACGGTATGGTCAAAAAACGAAAAATGCAATTTCAAAAATGCACTGGCGTTCGTTTATTTTCTTAAGATTTCAAAAAAATAGTGTTAACAAACCCTTAGTGATTTTTTTCTCGTCTTTCTGATAGTGCTAAAGCAAAATTTTTATCACTTGTGAGTTTCGAGTAAATCACATCAACTTTCTTATTTCTTATGGGCGCCATATTGAATTTTTATGTCATTCGATAGTGAAAAAAATTACAAAATCATTGATACTAACAGTTCCAGTTAGTATTTCATTTGGGAACCAACCTTGCATTTTTGCCTCGAATTTTGCAATGTATTTGTTATGGCAATAATTCCACGGCCCTGTCGATGTTGATTATGCGAAACAATAAACGAATGAATTTGGTTTCAATCATAATCAGCCATGGAATTATTGTCAGAAGAAGCACATTGTAAACTTCGAGGCAAAAATGAAAAATTGATTCCCAAATCAGATATTAAGTGTTTAGTATCACTGGTTTTGTCATTTTTGGAATGGCGTCCATAAGAAATAAGAAAGTTGATGTGATTTACTCGGAACACACAAGTGATAAAAATTTTATTTTATCACAATCAGAAAGCTGAGAAAAATTACTGAGGGTTTGTTAAAACTACTTTTTGAAATCTTTGAAAATAAATGAACGCCAGCTCATTTTTGAAATTGACATTTTTTCGGGTTTGTGACCATAACTTCGTTGTTTGTAGAGCTACAAGAAACTCTGAAACGGAAACTCAATCTACATAAAATTCTGCTATTCTTTGCCCATTTAAGCGCCCTGGTGTCTCTTATGGTTTATGAGATCCCCATACTAAACATCGGAAAAAACTCACCCTGTATATATTGTGGTTTAATAAACGTGTAAATACCGAAAATGTGCTTAAATATTTAATGCCTGTAGTCCACTAACGGAAGAGTAGGTAGAACCCCGACAGAGATGTAAAGTAGAATATGTAAATAAATTGGAATTTGTTATTATTGAGACTCAGCTATTTTTATTGATTGGTATCGGCTGCCTTAGTTACCATGGATACAATAAACAAAACAAAATCTCCATGAATCCACTACTACTATTTAAAAATCGTAAAAAATAAGGTTTTTATTTTTGCTTCATGGTTAAAATTAAAAAAAAATGGGTTGTGGTACATCAATGTAATCAGGAAAAAGACAAAGTTATGCATTTAAAAAATACCAAGTTTGGGTAAAATCTCAGAAACGGTGGTCCAAATTTTTTTTGACTACGTGAAAATATCTATAATATGCAGTATTTACCTCTTTTCTATCCTACATGTATCTCAGAAAGAAACGTATTTAGATTCTGTTTGTGATATTAAAAGTTTCACAAACAAAAGCACAGTTTCGCAAGTCTATATTTAAAAACAGCTGAGATACACTGAAGTCTCAACCAAAATAGGACACACGGTACCGTTTTATTTCGAGTGAGAAAATATAATCATTGTGTAAATTTGAATTTACAAAATAAACGGTGGACGCGGCGGCAGTTAATGGCACGGTACGGTAACTCGATTATCACAAGAAACGGAAACCATACTTTTGGCCAAGGTCTGTGATTTCGGAACGCTCTCCAGGTAACCAGACGGACAAAACGGCGGCGTTTCCAGGGAATGTGCGGTCGGCCACTGGCGAATAATCTAAAAAATTACTGCACACGGATACGGCAGTAATTTCCCTTAGCGAGAACGGAAGCATAAATCATTAACGGTATCTACTGGGAAACAAAATGCAGGAAAGCAATTCAAAAGCGCCTTTATAGTTCACAGAAAGGAACGTATCAAACGCTTACCTTGATATTCAAAGGGTACGGTAAAAAATTACTACAGATTAAATGCACACTATACTCTATGTAAGGCGACGAAACTTCAATCAAGATAAAGTTCCATTTTTCCAAATCGCACGGATTAATATATTTTCCGAGATATTTTCTTTAGATGACACCACCGTTCCTAATATTTTGCGCAACTAATAACTATTGAGTAATGTTATTGTTTAAGATACACCATGGTATTTTAATGAAAGAATTGTTGAAAAACTCTGCTTTGCATAAATTGCGCAACAAATGCGATGCCGAGAGCACGTAAGGTTTGCTAGCAAAGTTCACTGTTTCGGCACTAACCAATCAAAGCACCTGAATCTCTTGCGGATGCTGACAGAATATGCATTCTCTCGGAATCCTGGGATCAAGCGCCACGTCATTTATCATATATGCCGGGTTATAACCTAGTTTTAAATTAATATAGGTAATTTAAATATCTCTACGGGAACGGATACAAACTGCAAATTGATTACAGTTTCCTTATCGGCGGCTAAAACAGCGCTACAAATTATAGCCGGTAGTTTCACCTTCTATTTCCAACTCCTATACAATAAATATATCGATGTGACGAAGTTCGCGAGAAGTCCGCGCACAATCAGTTGCTTTAAAATAAATCGGAGACTTAGTGAGATCTAAAGTAAAGTTTATTTAAACGAAAATCACAATTAAGTAAATATATTAATTAAATTTAACGTAAACAGCTGCAGAAGCCGGCGGAACGGGACGATAGCTCGAGCACCACCAAGGGATGCAACCTTGCTCCTCGTCAAGGTTGGCGGCAAAGCAATACCCTCCTTATAATTAACGAAAGAAAAATAGCAAATGCTTACCTTCAAATCAAACAGGGCGGAAGAAAAAGCTATCGTAATTTACAAAATTGCAAAGTGGAAAAAGATCCCCACTAAACAACTGCTTTATCTTATATAGAATTCCGCCATTTCTTGGACGGAACGATGCCACAAATTAAAATCAATTACTTTCATCTTCTATCTCAAACTACATCTAACCTAAACAGTTTCTACACTTTTTGTAACGAAGCGCCTCCAGATAGTGGGCGTTCACGTATCGGGTGATCATTAAATCTGGTAAACTTCAAGGCGTAAAATCTGATATAACTCATGTACGAGCACAAGGAATAGAAGTTAGATTACGTATTCGATTTGAAACAGCACTACCTTTTTCTCTATCTGGAAAACCGTGAAATTGAAGAAAAAGCTAAATATACAATCTCATGTAAAATTTGAATATATAAAACTGCGATACTGTTTGTTAGGTCAAAAGGCCAGGGGCAGTCGAAGTTTCTTGGAAAATCGACTGGGGATTATGACCGGCAGTTAGAAAACTAGAATTGAACTGTTCGCTCGTACCAATAGTTCTGATTCTATTTTAAAATCATATAAAAAATGTTACTTTTTTGGAAAATATGCCTACGGATAGCTCAATATAACTAACACTATACTTAGCATTGCCTTAAAAATGGGTAATCATTCTCTTTACTAACAATTATCAATCTTGAAACTAAAAATGAACCAAACTTGAATTCTAACAAAAATTACTTTCCTTTAGCTGGGTCCACGCATTTATACAATTTAATTTCTCTTTTGATCCTTTGAACCGGTCACAACAAATCACTCTTACTGTTTCATAGATAAAAAATTCAAATTTTGAACACCCTTAAAAGAAATGGTTTACTACTGTGTTGAATACAAGAAAATGGTCACCTTAAGTAGACAGCAATAATAATAGCATTGGTCGTCCAAACTTGTTCATTCGCCTTCAATAACAGAGTCTAATTTCTCATTTGTAGTATTAAGCTGCTGCCCTCTATTTGCAACAACACTCCCTGTTTCGAAATTCTTTATTTAAGGTCAAACAGTTTTAATCTTTGTGAGTTTAAAATTTCCACTACTGTTCGTATTTACCGTAATAGCTTCTAATTCGCATATTATTCAAGGTCGCCAAATTTGAATTCGCGTTTAAAACTTTACGTGTTTGTTTTGGCTGTATTCAACTTCTCTACCGTGAGCGCACCCAGTTTTCTGCACCAATAATATATTATGCTCTTGATTATTATAGTTGTCAAACCAATATCTAAAAAATACACCGCAATAAATTACAGGTGGTCACCTTAACTGAATCTTGTTTCCATTATAGCTCTACCATTTTCTGAAAATCCAGTTACTCTATAACATTAATGCAAGTAGGAGCTAATACCATACACTAAAGTCGACGGATTTTCAAATATGACGTATATGAATTTACAATACTAATCGATGTGTACGAGTATTACAGTGGATTATCTTCTTGTGACTAGCTGTTGTTTAAACGGTTCTTATACACTAATGGCCGGCTGAGAGAGAAATACAAGTTAATAAACGCGGAAGAGACAGCTGAAGTGGATAAAAATGGGAAACAAAATCATTCATCTTCAAATCAAATCCAATAAACTGTCGGTTGGATGTGAGCATTTATTCAATTGTCATTAAATAAGATAAAAATAAACGAATAAACAATGTTCAGATATTTTCATTTCAAAGAACAAATAGTAATATATGGCAAAATTCGGCTACACGAATCCTCCGTCGCTTAAACAAACTTCGAACTTCAACACTAAACTAATTTAACGATGCTAGGTAAGAAAACTACTACGCAAACATTTTAACAGCGTCGCAGACTACAAACGCGGCAGACTACAACGTTAAGATTTAAGGAAAATTATTCTGGTCTTGCAAATATCTTATTCTATTTCTTCATCGTTATTCATTTAGAAGTACTTAGACATAGGGATTTCCTATCTCTACTTTTAAATGACAAAAACTCTTCTGAAAGACGCCTAATTTTATGCAACCAAAATAACATGCGCAATTGCGCATGCACACTGCAGTTTTAAATGAGACAGTAAATAGTATGCTTTTAGGTTATGATGAAAACATACTAAATTGGGCTGCTATTTCCCTTAGGTTTCTTGTGATTCTGTTCCACAAAAATTAAAATGTTCAGTTGCATATCCTGAAAATTGGGGGTTGTTTACGGTTTCTTATGTGCATCGGATGTAAACACCCTCTAATTTTAAAGTAATCAACAAAGAGCAATAATATTCCAATTCATTAATCTGGCAGCCAGATTTTCATTTGTTATTTTGGTTGCATAAAATTAGGCGTCCTTTAGAAGACATTTTGTCATTTAAAACTAAACATAGGGATAACAATACACACAAAAATCCCTGTGCCTACTTTAAATGAATACCATTGCATATGGGATGAGGGTTGCTGAGAAAATAATCAAAAAGCAAATACAATTTTCGGAACTTTTGGGAGCGTGGCTCATTGAATAATACGTAAAGAATGTTTGTAGGATACGCATTAAATGTTTTTAAAAGTTTTTCTAAAATGCCATCTAGCAGCTAGGATTATTCCTGTACGTATATTCACAATCATTATGACATATAGGCGATAAAACATATCACCTATAATCTGGAGCTTACAACAGATCCGGGAATAAAAAGTTGTTGCATTTTGCAGTGGCCAAATCCCCCTTCCCTCTTTATTTTAAAAGATAATGTTTGCATATGTTTCGAAAAGATTTTGTTTTGGAAATATATAACCTCGTTTTTGATACAATGGGGATGTACTCTTTAATAAAGCGCATGACCTTGGAACTCCTCTCTTGTTTGTTAACCTGAACGAAAGCTCAAGTATACAGCATGTAAATATGCCATAAAAAATAAATATGGGAACTTATATTCTGTCTGCAATAAATTAGGAAATATAAAAAAAAACTTACTAAAACACATGCGTTAATTTCTGTTTGTAGTCTTGCAATAAGTATATAATTTAGTAAAATAATTAAATTTACGTTTCTCTAAACAAACATTTGAGTTTTAATAAAAAATAAACTTAGTTCATTAGAAGTAAATATTAATTTTAATTTGACATTTTAACTACCGGCAAGTAATTTATTATTTTATTTGCTTTGAGTTTAAATTTCATGTTTATGTAGTAGTACAGTAACTGCTTTAAGGAGTTTTAAAGTAAATAGGCTTTACTAATTGATTGCAGAGAGCTTTCTAAAACGGTAGATAACATTAGAAAAATACCGTCACCTTTCCACACTTCATGATGTACTTGCGGAAGTGTACATAGATCCCTTTCGTTTCTCTTAAGGTTAAAACACGCATACAAGTATGTCCTCCATTTTTGTCTCTAATTCCATTGTTTGCGGATCTTTCTTATGTGCCCTTCTTTAGGATAGGAACTTGAGGTGGAAAAAAGTAGGTAATACGGAAGCAGGGTTAGCAACAAAAGCTGACGCGGTAATCAGAGCAGCGGGTTGGCTTTGCCAATTAAGGGCGATAAAACATCGTTAATTGCCGATCGATGTAAGCCATCAAGAGCTCTATGTGTTGCAAGATGGGTCACCTAATAACGTGATTTTATAACTGCGGTTTAGCCACGTCAGCGACGCTGTTAGGAACATACTTCTAACCCACGGTTTTATACACTTAACTGAAATTGTCAAATTTTGTATAGCTTGTGATTTTATTTTTTCATGAACGAAGTTTTAATCGTGCTCCGTGCTAAGTAATTAGTTAAACAATTTTTGCAACTCCTCCATGCTCATGTGGACCATTTTAAATGATACAAAAAAAAACAATCGTGATTCCCACTCTTGGGTTCTGGTTGATAAGACGATTCACACTGTATTACATCAAGATATCTTTTTTCGAAAGACTGCAAAATCGATCAAAACCGAAAACCGAAAGTTCTTTAGTTACCCTAAATTTTTCAAGTTTTCCTAAAATTCATGGTTTCATGGTTCCGCGTTAAATACCGAAATAGATGGTAATAGGTAATTTTTCGGTACCGGGTTATTCACTAGATTTCGACCCCCCTCCTGGCTAACTCATTTTCTATCAGGTTTTGCAAAAATAAGTTTAATACCAGTTGTTTGTCCTACGCAAAGGTTGTCAAATGTGGTAGTATTATTTTTTATACAGGCTGTCCCAGAAGCGGTCCATTCCCCAACTTGGAAATTCTAAATGGAAGACCTTGTATTTTATTCGATTTTTAGAATCTACGTTAAATTCTAAGACAATTCTGTAGAAGAGAAATATAATATTTTTTAACGTTTATGAGATAAAGAAAGTGTCAAGGTTTGGTATTTGTGACGATCGGGAAGGGGAAACGATTTCAAATTTCTCTGATTCACTGTAGACCATATCGTTAGTTGAATAAGAAAATAGGGTTGTGACGTTTAACAGTAATAACAATGGTTTTTGCTTGGCCAACTTTTTTATAATTATAAAGCAACCTCTATTTGATATAGTGTCCAAGCTCAAATTTGGATTCTTCCAAAATTCAACAGTCTTTATCTCGAAAACGATAAATAAATGTCTGGAGGTCTTCTATAGATTTGTCTTAGACAAACGTACAATATAATAATCGAATAAACCAGGGTGTCTCATTTAGAATTTCGGAGCTGTCGACGGCTTTTGGGACACACTTTAATATTACCAAATTTGAAAAATTGTGCTGAGACCAAACAAGGTTTGTATTAAACTTATTTTTGCAAAACGCGATAGAAAATGAGGTGAGCGTCAAAATATAGTAAAACCCGGTACCCACTGTCCCAGTTTACATCAAGTTTTAATTACCTTAGGTTAAATAATCTGCAAGATGCGGCCATAAAGTCTAGGTTTTATAACTGCCGCACAAACGGGCCAACACTAAACGATGAGATTTCTGAATCTCACTTTTTGACTTCACTTGAATCTTCATTTAGACGGGACTGGGTTTGTTTGAATTACATATGCAATATTGGCTCTTGGGTGGTGGAAAAACTCCCTTTCACTGATACTTAAAGACCTTAAAGAATAGCACAACACTCTGACTAACTTCTTCGCAAACTCCACTTCTTTAACTCGACTTAAACATTAAGTTTAATCGGCGTAATAAAAATCTCTTAGTGCACTCATTTTTCTACAAAACTTTACAACTGACAAGACGGACTGCAATAATACGGAAAGACTGCCAATCACGAAAACAATAAGGGACTACGCTTCAACGTCCACCAAACAACAAAAAACCTCGTTTTACGTCTACCACCAAAAAGCAACGATTAAAGTTCGTCTCTTCTATTTAAAACATTTTCTTTCTTTTCAACTTTCCGAAGCATCTCCTTATCAAAATTACTGTGTCGTAACAATAAAATAAACGAATGAAAAGGCGATTATTTAAACAAAATAAATAATTCTACAGAGAATCAACAATGCCTTCAAATTCACGTGATATGATCGAGATTTGTGTTCAATCTCAATTAGTGAGCCATTTAACATTAAAATTAATTGAAATTCTACACATACAGGGTGACCTAACATTACTGTAGGTGCTGAAAGCAAATAAAACGTCGTAGTTTACACAACAGAAGTACCTATATTATTAATTTAATTGTAGCTCGGGATAGCCGAAACTACAACATTTCAGTGATACTTAAAAAAACCAGCGAGTACTCAGGTATTCCACCAACAGGAAAGTCGTAATTTCGAACATTTATTTTAAGTTGCGAGATTTGCTAACCCTTTTGCTTGTGTATCATTTTTTTACTTTAGTAAATAATAATAATAATAATAATAATAATGTGTTTATTTCCACCAAATTAAAAAAATGGAAACCACAGGGGTTATCGGTTCAGTTGCTGCACAGGCAGGTTCTGATCTTCCACCGACTCCCTGAATACAATTAGAATTAACATAATCAAGTAATGCTTATAACTGAGTAATATAATAAAAAGGAAAATATGAAATAGTAATAAATGCACATAGGAGTAACTAAATGAGAGTGAGATGAAAAGAGATTGAGTAATATACTAAGAAAAGCGGACAAAGAGACGAGAGACAAGTTAAACAAGATAGATATGAATGACAATCTACAACGTACGTACAGAGTCATGGGCTAATATTTGACGCAATTTAATTTTGAAATACTGCGGAGAAAGGGGCTTAATCAAATCTGGAACAGAGGAATATACTTTAAAAATATTATAACTAAAAGATCTCTTGTACATTTCTGTGTGATGAGAGGGTGGAGTAATCCCACCTCTAAACCGTAAATTTAAGTTGTGAACATCGGTTCTAAAAGATATTTTGCGGTATAAATATGGAGGAGATTTGTTCCAGATAATTTTATGATACAGACACGCCGCAGTAAGCAGTCGCCTATCCCTCATGCTGAACCAGCGTAATTCTTTTAATTTGGAAGATACTCGATCAAACTTCCTAAGACCAAATACTAGTCTAATACAGGAGTTTTGTACTCGCTGTATTCTTGCAGACATATCCTGAGTGATGCACGGACCGTAGACTTGCGAACAGTAATTAAAGTGGCTTAGTACCAGCGCGTTACAGAGTTGAGCTTTTAAAGTTTGGGGCAAGTAGTGCCTATGGGGAAAGATACATTTTAAATTTGCATATGCTCTCTGGATGTAGCTAGTGAGTAATTTGTTGTATCTAAACGAATTGTCTATCATTATTCCTAAATTCTTTGCTTCCTCCTTTAGTGCAACAGCTTTGTCGCCAATTCTGAATTTTATCAAATGTTTCAAGTCGGTGACTTTCTGCTTGTTACCAAACAACATGACTGCCGATTTTAGAGGATTGAGAACCAGCGAGTGCTCCAATGAAGCCCTTTCAATAGCCTTAAGGTCACTTTGAATCAGATTTAGCGCTTCGTGTAAATGTTCACTTTTAAAGGAGTGGTACAACTGCATGTCGTCTGCATACATGTGAACTAGACACGTCTTAGGAACTGATGTATAAAACAAAGTATATATAGTGAACAATAAGGGGCCAAGAATATACCCTTGCGGCACACCCCTAGATAGTTCCCTGTACCCAGATGACTTACCCATTAAAGTAACGCACTGTGACCTGCCCGTTAGGTAGCTATGAAGTAATGAGGTAGCATTAGGAGAAAGACCTGTAGCACGTAAGATGGAAATTGCAGTTTGGTGATTAATTGTATCGAATGCTCTACTGAAATCCAAGAGTAGCAATATGGACATCTTGTTCTCATCCTTAGCTTTCAGTAAATCATCCGTAACATTTAGTAGTGCAGTGGTGCAGCTATAACCAGGCCGAAACCCTGATTGATTGTCAGGGAGAATGTTATTCTGGGTCAAGTAACAACGTAGTTGGCCGTCCACTACCTTTTCGAAAACTTTTGACAGTACGGGCAGTAGACTGATTGGGCGTAAGTCGCTGAATTTATCTGCTTTAGCTCCTTTGATGTACCCAATATTTTTTTTATAAACATGGTAACGATATATGTTTTCTTTATTTATAAAAAATGGTAGTCTTACATTTGAAAAAGAACGTTTTTCAACAAATTGGCGTTTCGACGTATTTTTGAACGTACGTACGTACGACGTATTCGGAAATTTTCGTATGGAATATTTTTTTGGTATCAGTTTCGGGTATCTAGAGCTATAGTTTGTTTAGACGGGTGCCATTTGAGATTTAAAAAAATATGACATTGGTGAAGGTCATCAAAATTTTCTTTTTCAATAAAGGACAAAATTATGTGAAAGTAGAAGAGGTCTCGGCTTATTCCTCAATTCAAAACTTAACCGCCGGCGAGTTTCCCTGAAAAAAAAATCGAAAAACGGTCAAAATCTAGGTCAAAATTTTGAGAAAAATTGTTATAACAGCATCGTGAAAGTTGAGGATATATTATGTTAATAAATAAATAACTCTCCAAGTACTTTTCGATTCTTCAATGGGGTATTAAAAAAACGTAAGTTTGATACGACACTGGAATACACCACGCACGCCACTAGTGACCAGGAATTTAACATACATAAAGTTGGCGGCTTAAATGTCTCAATCTCTTAACAATGGACAATGGTCACAGTATTTCGTCCCAGCTGATTTTAGTCAAACAAATGGAATAACATATTATTTATTTTCTTGTATGGAAATGTTAAGTATAATAACACGATGTTCCTTTATAGTTAGACTTTAGACAGGTAATCTGAAATGCGAATCACAAAAAATTCCAACCATCAAAGGAAAAATAAAAAAGAATTCTTAAAGGAAATGCTGTAACATCAGTTTCAAGAGTTGAAGAGAGGACAGCCACATGTCCATGTGATCCTTGTGTTTGTATTTGATGATAAAGTATCAAAGTTTATATGCCAACGTCAACAAGTAAAAACGTTAAAGCTTTGATCGCCCGAGATCATCGTGCAAAGTGGATACACTTAGTAAATTTCCAAAATGAGGTTTACCTTGTAATGTATACAATATAATTGCTAACATAAATGAAATTAGAAACGCCTAGAACACACAGCCTTTAATATGTAAAATGGTTTCCCCTGCAGCAATGACTACACACGTCGTGTGCTTTAAATTGGCTTTTACATAAAGTTGAGGTTAAGGGCGCCCATTAAAACGAAAGCTGGCAATTTCTGAACCCGGAAAACACATAACTAAGATCAAATCTGAAGTGAACAGTAAAACTCAAAAGACTACCAACTTTGACTTAATTTTCGCGCGGTACGCCGCATCATTGTTACGTCAACAAAGAGATCTCAACAGCGAACTTCTGTCGCGGAACGCTCCGCTCCACTAACCTAAGGAAATAGTCGTTCAATTTTCTTTTATTAGGTGTATTCCCTTATATTCTTACCGCGAGATGGAACTTTCCTTCGATTTCCCTTCGTCTCATTAGTTTCGACGATAGGCCGACGTTCGATGTCAGGAAATGGTTTCGGGATAAGGAAATAGGACAACTTACAAGTTGAGTTATGGAGAAACACGCCCGCCTTTTATCGTCGATAACACTAAAAGGAACAAAATTTCCCAGTTATTTCGTTCGCAGAACCTGTACGGAAATGATGGGAACGTTAATCAAAAATATATTAATCTTTCCTTATTCACAATGGAAATTTTCACACCCGGGTTTTGGTTACACAAATTATGTTGTCAATATTTAACATATTGCGTGGTAATGTCATATGTAGCTACTGAAGTCAAGTACATATTGGTACGGTAGTCCATTAAGCGATGTTACTTGATTCATATTTTCTTTGGCTCGTATCCTTTGTTAGGAGCCAAATCCGTTCCACCTTTCAATCATAGCATTGATTGAAGTTTTGAATGAATGCACAAAATGGTAGAAGATTTTTCGCTTCATATAACAATGCACTTAAGGCTTTGTTTGAAAGATGCTTCATGTTCATCCACGCCGCCAACTGTTTATAATAGGATTTTCATTTGGATTTTGAATGGTATCTACTTTTCTTCTGCTTATGCAACAAGCCATTGCATGGCCGTTGTATTATCTTTTTCGATCGAAGTCATTTTATTTACAAAGACAGATTTTTATAAACAAACATGGATGCATGGAATTACCAATAATCAGCCCATTTACCTAATTAGAAATACGATTTCATTTTATTTACCTTATTTTTAAACTATATTGCAGGTATAATAAAAATACTATAAGAAACGCGTGCATAATTGATCTATTAAAGTACTTGCATTTGCGTTGTGCGTGCTCTAAAAACTTGATTATTGTTTCTTAGAAAATAACCGTGCATCCCCCTCAATCCCCACAATTAAGTTATTTATAACGGGAAAATGTAATGAAACGAAGGCCTGAAACCCTAAATCCGAAATTATAAAATGAATCAAATATCAAGATTCCTCCTCAAATTTCAACTTATTTCCCGCTGATGCTATTCTTAGAACAAACAATTACTAAACAGAAGAAAAAAGGAACAAGGTATTATTGGGTGGGTGAAGAGGCTGGGAATGTGGGCCTCACAGAGAGTTACGTACAAACAGCGTCTATAATTTCTAAGCTTCTCGCAATGTCTATTTGAGCATAGAAACCGTCACTTATATTTGCTATTGTATGAGAATTCATATTAAAGTTACGACTGTAATGAATGAACGCTGCGTAAATCACACGCACACGTGTAAGGTACGAGCAAATAACTTAGTGCTTGTGTGGGAGAGAGCAACAATTTGCACCTCCTGTCATAATAATGTAAGACTAATTACGTGTTGAGTTTCATGTCATCTCGTTGTAGTAAAGGAGACAGTAATTTTATCGGCTTGTTAGACTTATCGTTTCATGGGAATTTAATTTGTTTTGTTACAGTACCTACTTATGCGTGGGTGGGCAGTCAATATTGTTTCGTGTAAATATTCGCATATGAAACGCCTTCAAGATAGATTCGATTGTCTGAAATTAAAGTATTTACGTGATATCTTTATAACGGGATCAAAACTGCTAAATGGTAGCAGTGGAAGCGGGATCAAATTAAACGAAAGGGTTCTGTCGATCAGAACCACATTTTCAGTTATATATCGACAAGAGTAAAGTTTTGTGCAGATAAAGCGCATTTTTTTAAACCGAAATAGCTTTTGTTTTGACATCACCAATGGATATTTTCCTTGCGAATGTCTCAATCGCCCTTTGTGAGATCAACAACAACAATCCGTTCTTGAGGTATAAAGGAATGTACCTGATCGCGATAAGAGGTCGAGGAGGAGGGCTATAGTTGGTAGAAATTAATTCCTTTCGTTGAGACCATTCATTAGAGTACCAACATGAAGGATTAAATTAATTTCACCCCCCCCCCCTAATCCCCGTCGCTCACTGATCTCGAAAAATAGTCGCACGGGAAAATTATAGTTTATACAAACAAATTTATTTCGATGAGACCTTTTATTAGAATACCATGAAGGGTAGAACATGTGTCCCCCCTCCCCTTTTCTAAAGTTTAACTTGGCACCACTACAGGCATGCGTATGCAAAATCTGAGATCAATTGGTTGTCGTATGTAAAATTTATGCACGTTTACCTTTCAGAAACAGCATCTCAGGAAATAATTCGGGGGGGGGGGGGGGCTTTTAGAGAGCGAAATTTGATGACCGTCTGGCACACCTTCAAGATATAGGCTACCTACTGCAAAAAATTCCAGGACTCTAGGACCATTCCCCTAGAAGTAGTTCAAAACGGCAGAAGTGGGTCCGCACGGACGGACAAAACGCAAACAATAGCAATTTTTTTTCATTCTTAAAAAATTCGCTAAAAAAACAGAAAAAAAGTCAAAGTTAAAAAACTAAAATTTTTTTCGCCAAAACTAAATTAATTCTAATTAGAATTTACAATTATTAATTGTGACATTAAAATGAGGTTTCAAGAAAAATTTTCCTGTGGGAATTTGAACCATTTAGTGTATAAAACGGCTAATTAAGACTTTTGGCAGTGTATATTAGGATGTAAGACTGTCAAAAAGGTTTTTCGAACTAAGCTGCAAATTGATTAAATTCTAGTTCTTCCAATTCCTCAGATTCTTGAAACCCTTCCAATTCTTCCAATTATTCAAATAGGCCATATGCTTCTATTATTTAAAATTATTCAAAATCTTCAGGTTGTCTAGAGCTTTCCATTTCTTCTTAATGACTCTTACGGTAGGTATGTGCTACTTTAGCGTGGGAAAATTCTGCGGTCCGTGGGAAAATATTTCGACAGTTGGCTGGGTTCAAATTTTGACAATTGGCTCGGGGTGCGGGATCACATTTCGGTAACTCTCGCGGGGTGCGAGATTATATTCGACAGTTGGTCCGGGAGTGTGACCCGGAGTAAAAAAATACTTGTAATATTAATTAATCAATTTCGGAGGTTGGTCGGGGGGGAGGGGGTATGTCGGTAGTTGGTCTGGAGGTACTCGTCAATGGACCCATCTCGAACGCTTTGACATCGGTGCTTGCTGAGAAATTTTTTTTATTGGTGTTTGAGATTCGAACCCCCAATACCCGAAATAGAAGGCTAGTGCGTAAATACCTGAGCTACGAAGGCTTTAACAATTGTATAGTTGGAGATTGAAGTCAAAACGGTGTACTTTATAAATAACTTCTTACACAACGAGAACCTTTCCCATTTCCTCGCATTAAACAACAGTTGTTTCGCGAACAAGAATAACTTGTAATATGAGCTTGAACCTTGAACGGCGACCAACCTGCTTTAAACGTTGAGCAAACTGTATGGACTTTGACCGGTCGGCAACCTTTAGCCTTTCGAAAAGCGAATGATGGACTTTGACCGGCAACCCCAACCAACAGTGTGTGATTGATTTTAATTGAACAGCTGGGGTCTGGGGATGGGCTTTGAGCGGTCGGTAACCTTTGGACTTGAATGGTTAAGACTTTGATCAATAGATTGACCTATTTTTCCAAAACCAGCGAAAATAACGATATAATACAGGGAGAATGCATGCCGAAATATGATTCAGTAGTTTGTATGTATTTCGTCAGCTCCTCATCACGTAAATTTTAAACAGACGTTCCAATATTAGCTCCGCTGTAAATGCTGTAATCAAAATGAAAAAATAAATAAATATGAAATATGATCCCGCACTCCGAGCCAATTGCCGAAATTTGACTCGGGCCAACTGCCGAAATATTTTCCCACGATCCTCAGAATTTTCCCACGCTAAAGTAGCCCCATATCTACTTTTTACTGTTTTAGAAATTCTTCTGCAACTTTATATTCTTAACATTCTTCTGTTATTTAGAATTCTGTCGCTTGCTCAAATTTCTCACATTGATGCGATTCTTCAAATGCTTCCGATTTTTGAAATTCTTGGGATTCTTCAGCTTCCTCAAGATTTTTGGGATCCTTATTATTCTGCAAACTGTTCAGACTTTCAAACCTTTCAAACTCTTCAACAATTTGAAATCGCTCAATTTCTTAAAATCCTTCCATTTTGACACATTCTTAAATTTTTCTGACCTTTCTGGTCAATTTTTATGTTTTGTTCTTAAATCATTCCGATGCCTTAGCTTCTTCAAATTATTCAAATCCAGAAGACTATTTTAATTTATCAGTTTTTTTTACGTAGAAATTCCCCAATTTAATTTTTATAATATAACTTACATGTATTTAATAAAAAAAAAGGTTTCAAGATTTAAGAGAGGAAGAAAATTTCATCTAAAGATATTGTAGAAGGGAAAATGCCCATAATACTAGCGGCATTGCAGTTTTTTTATTTGTCTTTTTAGATTCTTCAGAATAAAATTAACTAGATTCATAAAGTGCCTTCAATTCCAACGATTTTTCAGGTTCTTCGAATTATTCCGCTTCTTCAAATACTTTCGATCCCCCAAATTCGTCAGATTTAAAAATCTTTTAGACTGTTCTTTACTTTCTTTGAATCATTTTTACCTAACACAGGATCTTTTGATTTTTCAAATGTTTTCCGCACATTCAATAAATTTATTCCATGGAGTTCACGAACTGTTCCGTGATATATGAACCCGTTTGCTTAATTTGGAGGTAGGTAACTAAAGTAACATTTTGAGTGCAGGCTGAATAATTTTATTTTCTTTTAGGCTTAATTCTTTACATTTTTCAGATCCAGGAGACTCTCAAGACATTTCTTTGAATTTTTATTTTTCAAAGGAAGGTTACGTGTGTACGAGAGGATGCGAAAAATTTTATTCGAACCAGAGACCCAGGGGTCGCAGTCCAGCTTCAAGTGAAGTGCACCACACGATAGTGTCCTTTGAATTCTAACGAGTTTTCCAATTGTTATTTAAATACTTCAAATCCTCGAATTCTTCCAATTCTTCAATTCCATCTATTTCTTCAGATTATTAAAATTCTACACGTTCTTTCATTTCCTAACGTTATTCAAAATTGTAAGGTTGTTTGAATTTTTTCATTTCCTATTAGCGACGATTTTTGAAATTCTTCGCTTCTTTTATTTCTTTAAATTCTTCAGAACCTACACACTCTTCAGATACTCACTCTTTTGGCTATCCTTAATTTTTCCGATTGTGTTCCAACCCAATCGATTCTTTCGATTTTTTAGACTCTTCGGATACTTTTGGATGTTTTCTGTTTTTTTTTTGGATTCTTCAAATTCTTCAGATTCAGCAGGTTTTGAAGAAGAAGCCAAAGGCTCTCCGCGTTCTTGGGTGTCTTTAAATTCTACAAATTTTTTCTTAGTGCTAATTAAATTGTTCGTATGCTTCGGATAGATTTGTTAGAATTTTTGGATTATTTACACTTTTCGATTTTTCCAAATTCATTTCTTCATTTTCTTTATATCTCTTTAATCCCCGGTTTGCACTTTTTCAGCAATTTTCAAGGAAACATTGACTGTGGGGCAATGTCTCGATGATAAGGAAAGAGTCCTATAACAAGATTGCGGGAATATATTAGAAGGTTGTAATACCACTTTACGCATAACAGACTAGAAGGAGTGTAGAGAACGGTTTTGGAATTATCAACTTATGCCATGCTTGTTTAAATGCGGATTAGAGCATAGAATAGCGAATAAGTCATAGAATACCTACAATTTAATTTTAATCTACGCTACTAGTTTTTGAAACAAAACTTAATTATAAGCTCTCCAATCTATTTCATCATAATAAAATTCGCCTATTTGCGGAACGTCGGTCGCTTTAAACCTTTGAAGTATAATTTCAAATGATCCACATAGCCCTTGACAAAAATTAGGTTACAACGTTAATTGAATCTTCGGTTCGTTGTCAACCGAGACGCGTGTATTAATAATCCCTTAAAGGTTATTATTCCCTAAAGTGAAGCAAAAGCCAAATATACGTAATGGTAGCCGACCGCGTAAGTGTACTTTAACTGCCACGTAAATAAAAAGTAGAATCCGCAGCGTGTATTCGTCACTATGACCGCTACACAGGTCCGTGAAGTTGCTCCTGGAAGTTGAACCAATTGTGTCAATTTACAATGTACCTGTTAGTTTTTAGTTGGTTTTCATTAGTTCTGGCAAGAATGACGTTAGTTTCTCTTTGGTACTAATGTTATCCCAAAATCAAAATTGTCCGGGCGTGCTTCACATTTTCCGCGACATGTGCTGGAATTGTTAGTTCAGAGGTTATTTTGGATAAAGATTCGTTAGTTTATGTAAGTTTTGATTAAACCGTCGTTTGTTTTTCCTTATTTCTTGTAAAAAAAAATTTTTAATTTGCCCGGGAATACTTCACACTTCACTGGCAATTAGTTGAATTGTTAGTTTAAACACCATTTTCGATTGAATGGTGTTAGTTTCTATAAGTTTTCATAAAATCGTCGTTTGTTTTCCCTTAAATACTTAATTGATTAATCGACCAATTTATTAAAGCGTTGTTGATATATCCGTCCATCAAAAGTCATTTGCAATTAGAGCTTGCTAGGTAAGACATGGCACTCATTTACAAGATATTGTTTACACTTAGCTAATTGTTGAGTGTATGAGTAATGAGTTGATCTACAGTATCCAATAAAAATGTATAATTATCGTAAGCTTTTTTTTGACGTCATATGTAGACCCTCTCGCCCCTAACCAACACATAGATTTCGACACGTTTTGTACAAACGCTCCTTATTTTGTCACCAAGGAAAATTGAGTATATCTCCATTTCTAGATGGTTGATAGATGGATGTACGGGCATCATAATTACAAATTGAAACTCAGGGTAGAGCCTTCGCTACCTAATAGAGGCAAATAATCCACAATAAACATAATGAGTGAGTTTACACAACGTCAAACAATGTAAACTAACAAAACACGCAATATGAGGCTAGGATGGATGCTCTTCTTACCGATACTTGCCTAATTGCTCGCCAACTATAGGTCTTCCGTTGGGCAAATCGTTGAAGACTTCCCATTGTCCGTTTTTTGGTACGTCTTGTGAATGCTACGTAATGACCTGGTAGGTAGGTAACGATTCCGGAAAGAATGTAATTTTTCCCAAGAATTAACATCTCCTCGGGAATATCGGTAAGCGTATATTCTATGTCACTTTCTGCCTCTAGCTCTGGTACCGTTAGGTGATCGACAACTATGAAAAGATGATTTCCTAGCTCACATGAAACAGTTGATTGACTTTCACATGACAATATGACAATATCGATTTTTGCAGTGCAACAAAACCTTCTTTTAAGAGAATATTCATATTGCTCTCCAAAACTACCATTTCTTCTCTGGTGTATCATGTATTTTACATTCGGGTCTAGTACATCTTGTTTCCATTGTTACACTAGGACATCCTTGGGGCAATTTCCGAAGTAGAGTAGCGACATTTCCCCAGCTACCATTGAAATCACTTTCTACTGTTGCAGCTGATGCGGGTAAATGTGGAGAATTTAAAGATTTGACAAGAACAGTAGTCCATAGGGGTATGCGATATGCTAATAAAGTCGGTCCGCAAGTATCGGAAAATAGTATGGATTTGGACGTCCATTGCCGGCATTATAGCTCAGTGGTATAGAGCGTTGGGGTATAAATCCGGAGGTCGGGTGTTCGAACCTGGTTTGAGGTGAATTTTTCATCTGTGGCAGAGATGGGAATTTCCTTAGATCAGTTTAGAGCATTCTGCCGGCTACTCCGATTTAGTTTTTCCTGCAGTTTTCCTAATTCGTAAGGTAAATACCGGAGTAATATAGAACAACTTAAGACCTTCTGCAGGGGCACCTCTAAAAAGCATTATGCGGGTCACCATCCATTTCACATAAATTCTGTATAGTTGCATTATCTTCATTATCGGAGGGCGAGACTAGTAATTCGCCTTTAATTTTCTTAGACAAGAATCGAAGACTTTGTTCCATGGAGCATGGCGATAAAGTAACTACTAAAGTATAAGAGAACACTTTCTTAAAGGTTTCTAATGGCGTACTTTGTACAAGTAAGCTTAAACAGCGCAGGAAAAAATCGTGAACTATTTTTTTGAATTCGTCTCATTATATACTCCACATTCTAATTTCTAACTGCATGTATGAAGTGCGCAACATCTAGTCTTATAAAGCATGGGGGTAAAGGTAAGCGGCCATCACGTAAGTGACAAAAGCGTTTGTCCAAATAGTCGCGTAGATCCTGACATTGCGCAAAGGATTTTACAACCGCGGCTTTTAAAGCAGAAGAATCGTCAACGATGACTTCTGAAGATAGCGGTGCTCCTGCTCTCTGCCATTCGTTTAACCAATTGAATATGCAATTAGAGTCCTGTTTTTCTATAAGCACCACCGGTAATGTAATTCTACAGGGAAGAACCTCTTCGTACAAAAATATGTCTGATGATCCATTTACTCTGGGTATTTTGGAGACTAAACCCCTGTTGCATCTATGCAAAGGATAGCATAATTTCGTTGGGAGAATGATCTATATAAATATAGTTGTGATGGTGTAAAATAATGAATTACAACCTTGTCCAGTACAACATCGTGAATGGATCCCGCGTAAGGCTGTGTATGCTTCATTGTTCTCCCTTAGAAATGTTTAAATTGTTATTGTTAAATTGTTGTTTGGCATTTCTAAGACGTCCAAATTCCTTACCATAGGGGGTTCAACATCGCCTTGTTCCATAATGTAGGTACATCTGACTGCTTCTTTCGGTACCCACTACCTTGAAACTTCAGCTGCCATTTGGGACCGCTCTACTCCAACTAAAGGTCTCTTCAGAGAATGCAAAATGTTTCTTGAATCATTTGATCTCCATTCCAATTTTACACTCTCTCCCTCTACTGGTCTAGCCAGTATCCTACCAGTAGCATCAGCACCACATTGTCGACAGTAGGCACTTATTCGGATGTATTCTTTACAAAATAGTCCATTTGGTGATACTCTACTTCTTCGTAAAGTATAAGGGCATGGTATTTTATGTCACAAATTGTGCATAATTTCTCGTTCCCATTTGCGAAAAGGAACCGTCAGAACAGTTTCTTCTTATGCTGATTCTATCTTTCTATAACGGTTGGTACCGGCCTTATATTTTGCCAACTTTGGGGACTAAGTATCAAAGTAAAAGTCTGCTTGTGGGTTGAATTTTGTGAAATGGATGGTGACTTATGTGAAGAAGGTGGTAGTATACGCCAATGGGTTACAGAAATACAAAAACAAATACGAGAAGAAAGCGGAAAATCATGGACGTCCAAATCCATATCTACTATTTTCCGAGACTTGCGGACCGACTTTATTAGCATATCGCATACCCCTATGGACTACTGTTCTTGTCAAATCTTTTAATTCTCCACATTTAACCGCATCAGCTGCAACAGTAGAAAGTGATTTCAATGGTAGTTGGGGAAATGTCGCTCTACTTCGGAAATTGCCCCAAGGATGTCCTAGTGTAACAATGGAAACAAGATGTACTAGACCCGAACGTAAAATACATGATACCAGAGAAGAAATGGTAGTTTTGGAAAGCAATATGAATATTCTCTTAAAAGAAGGTTTTGTTGCACTGCAAAAATCGATATTGTCATATTGTCATGCGAAAGTCAATCAACTGTTTCATGTGAGCTAGGAAATCATCTTTTCATAGTTGTCGATCACCTAACGGTACCAGAGCTAGAGGCAGAAAGTGACATAGAATATACGCTTACCGATATTCCCGAGGAGATGTTAATTCTTGGGAAAAATTACATTCTTTCCGGAATCGTTACCTACCTACCAGGTCATTACGTAGCATTCACAAGACGTACCAAAAAACGGACAAACGGAAGTCTTCAACGATTTGCCCAACGGAAGACCTATAGTTGGCGAGCAATTAGGCAAGTATCGGTAAGAAGAGCATCCATCCTAGCCTCATATTGCGTGTTTTGCTAGTTTACATTGTTTGACGTTGTGTAAACTCACTCATTATGTTTATTGTGGATTATTTGCCTCTATATTAGGTAGCGAAGGCTCTACCCTGAGTTTCAATTTGTAATTATGATGCCCGTACATCCATCTATCAACCATCTAGAAATGGAGATATACTCAATTTTCCTTGGTGACAAAATAAGGAGCGTTTGTACAAAACGTGTCGAAATCTATGTGTTGGTTAGGGGCGAAAGGTTCTACATATTATGACATCCAGAAAAAGCTTAAGATAATTATACATTTTTATTGGATACTGTAGATCAACTCATTACTCATACACTCAACAATTAGCTAAGTGTAAACAATATCTTGTAAATGAGTGCCATGTCTTACGTAGCAAGCTGTAATTGCAAATGACTTTTGACGGATATATCAACAACGCTTTAATAAATTGGTCGATTAATCAATTATTTAAGGGAAAACAAACGACGATTTTATGAAAACTTATAGAAACTAACACCATTCAATCGAAAATGGTGTTTAAACTAACAATTCAACTAATTGCCAGTGAAGTGTGAAGTATTCCCGGACAAATTAAAAATTTTTTTTACAAGAAATAAGGAAAAACAAACGACGGTTTAATCAAAACTTACATAAACTAACGAATCTTTATCCAAAATTACCTCTGAACTAACAATTCCAGCACATGTCGCGGAAAATGTGAAGCATGCCCGGACAATTTTGATTTTGAGATAACATTAGTAACAAAGAGAAACTAACGTCATTCTTGCCAGAACTAATGAAAACCAACTAAAAACTAACAGGTACATTGTAAATTGACACAATTGGTTCAACTTCCAGGAGCAACTTC